>NC_092147.1:38467580-38767580 GCF_045791955.1 Oncorhynchus clarkii lewisi | reverse complement strand
TAAAACCTACCCTAACCAGAGACTGTGGATAGATGGCAGCATTTGCACAAAACTGAAAGTGCGAACCACCACATTTAACCATTGAAAGATGACTGGGAATGTGGCTGAATATAAACAGTTATTCCCTACGCAAGGCAATCAAACAAGTGAAATATTGGTATAGGGACAAAGAGGAGTCGCAAATCAACAGCTCAGACACGAGACGTATGCGGCAGGGTCTACAGGCAATTAATGACTACAAAAAGAAAACAGCCACATCACAAATACTGACGTCTTGCTTCCAGACAAACTAAACACTTTCTTTGCCTGCTTTGAGGATAATACAGTGCCACTGGCGCGGCCCACTACCAAGTACTGCGGATACCCCCTCTCCTTCTCCATGGCTGATGTGAGTAAGACATTTAAACGTGTTAACCTTCGCAAGGCTGGCGGCTCAGACGGCATCCCTAGCCGCATCCTCAGACAATGCGCAGACCAGGTGTGTTTACGGACATATTCAATCTATTCCTATCCCAATCTGCTGTCCCCACATGCTTCAAGATGGTCCCCATTGCAAAGATAGGCAAAGATAACTGAACTAAATGACTATCACCCCATAGCACTAACTTCTGTCATCATGAAGTGCTTTGAGAGACTAGTCAAGGATCATATTATCCTCCACCTTATCTGCCACCCTAAACACACTTCAATTTGGAGGAATACCTATGTAAGAATGCTGTTCATTGTCTACAGCTCCGCATTGAACACCATAGTACCCTCCAAGCTCATCATTGAGCTTGAAGTCCTGTGCAATTGGGCTGTCTCCAGGTGGTGAAGGTAGGAAACAACATATCTACTTCACTAATCCTCAACACTGGGGCCTCACAAGGGTCCTGTACTCCCTGTTCACGCACACCTCCAACTCAATCATTAAGTTTACAGACGACACAACATTAGTGGGCTTGATTACCAACAACAACGAGACAGCCTACAGGGAGGAGGTAAGGTGTCAAGAAAACAACCTCTCACTCAACGTCAATGGGTCTGCAGTGGAGAAGGTGGAAAGTTTTAAGTTCCTCAGCGTACACATCACAGACAAACTTAAATGGTCCTCCCACACAGACAGTGTGGTGAAGCAGGCACAACAGTGCCTCTTAAACCTCAAGAGGCTGAAGAAATTTGTCTTGCCACCTAAAACCATCACAAACTTTTACAGATGCACAACTGAGAGCATCATTCGGGCTGTATCACCACCTGGTATGGCAACCACAACCACAAGGCTCTCCAGAGGGTGGTGCGGTCTTTACAACGCATCACAGGAGGCAAACTACTTGCACTCCAGGACACCTACAGCACCTGATGTCACTAGAAGGCCAAAAATATTATCAAGGACAACAACCACCCGAGCCACTGCCTGTTCACCCCGCTACCATCCAGAAGGCGAGGTCAGTACAGATGCATCAAAGCTGGGACCAAGAGACTGAAAAACAGCTTCTATCTCAAGGCCATCAGACTGTTAAACAACCATCTCTGACACAGAGAGGATGCTGCCTACATTAGGACTCTAAATCATTGGCCACTTTAATAAATTGATCACTAGTCACTTTAATAATGCCACTTTAATAATGTTTACATATCTTACATTACTCATCCCATATGTACAGTATGTACCTTATTTCATACCATCTATTGCATCTTGCCTATGCAGCTTGGGCATTGCTCATCCATATATTTATATGTACATATCCTTATTTATCCCTTTACATTTGTGTGTGATAGGTAGTTGTTGTGGAATTGTTAGATTACTTATTAGATATTACTGCACTGTCGGAACCAGAAGCACAAGCATTATCGCTACACTCGCATTAACATCTGCTAACCATGTGTATGTGACCAATATGATTTGATTTGATTTGGTCAGTTGACATGAAAATAGAGCTTTTCGGCAACAGACGGGGGTTTGGGGACAAAAAACTGAAGCATTTTTTTTTTTTTAAATGGAGCATACAAATTATACTGTAGCTCATTATTTGTATTATTTATTTGATACAGTCTGTACAAAACAAATAACTCTACTGTTTACACTTCATGGGGGGTGGGTTAGGCTATAGCTGGGGGTCTGGCTCAATCATTTCTCAGTCACCAACCACAGGAGCATAGCTACTAGCCATTTATTTACCACTTACACTCTGGGAGAGTTAAAACATCAACTTAAAAACACCCCCACATCCCCATTCTGGACTCCCACTTTGAGTGGTGCCTCTCTCAGGGCAGATCCATCTAGCCTTCTGCCCTCGGGGGGTTCACTAATTTAAATGTAAAATTCACAGCCTATCTTGTTCACATGGGGGTGACACCCCCCCACCCCAAACACAGCCTTATAGGTAATCACTACCATGTGCTCAAGCCCCACACTACAAAGTAACTGAAAAGTCAGGTACCGGTTTACAATGCCAACTATATTCAACCAGAGTCAATCTATCACGGAAGGTTAAGCAGCCCTTGACATAGCTACAATGAAAACAACCGTCATTCCTCAAGTCAATGGAGGAAGTGAACTGCTGTCAAGGCCCACATTTGTAAAGGATACAGCAATTTAAGCATTTCATTTGAGACAGATTTGGTGTAATTGAATAGCTTCCAAATAACAGCAAGTCGGATGAAAACGCACCCAGACTGTGATACTACAAGCCCTGATTTTCCGCCCATCCCCATTATTGTGCCACAGGCCACAGCTGATGTCAATGTTACTGACTATTGATAACAACGATAGGAAACGCATTCAATATGCTCACATACCATAACAACAAGGACATAAATACACACATGCACAAAAGACACACACACGCAAGCACATATGTACACACGCACAAAAACACACACAAGCACACAAGCAAGCAATCAAGCATCGGCATGCACGCACAAACACACCGACTGTAGGACAACACTAGGGATGCGCACATAACAATTTTGAAATCTAACTATCCCGGCCTTGAAACTTGAACTTATTGGTGACTTTCCCAGAAAGAGTTGACTATTGGGTGAGTTAAAACAGGCCATATCAGGTCATAGGTCAGATCATAATGATTGCTCTCTCTTCTGCACACAGAAGTGTGTGTGTGTGTGTGTGTGTGTGTGTGTGTGCGTGCGTGCGTGCGTGTGTGCGTGTGTGTGTTATGCTACGAACTCCCATTCAAGTAGCATTTTGACTTAGTCTCCCATTGACATCAATGCATGACTAAGTGAAAATCAGCCCTGATTTTCCGCCCAAGCCCATTATTGTGCCACAGGCCACAGCTGATGTCAATGTTACTGACTATTGATAACAACAGTAGGACAAGCATTCAATATGCACACATACCGTTACAAGAAGCACACACATTCATGCACAAATACACACATGCTCGCACACTTTTCATTGGACGGTGTATACCATGTGTATCCTGTACATACAACTAATAAAAAGCATGAAACATGAAACACACATGTATGCACACACACAAGCACTCAAACTATCCTGGCCTTGAAACTCAAGCTTATTGGTGATTTTAAGACTAATTTATACTTAGTCTCCCATTGACATCAATACATGGCTAAGTGAAAATCAGACTGAAGTTGAAGTTAGGATTCGTCCCTTAGCTTGTTTTCCCAGTTTAGGTGTCACTTCTATACTGTAAAAGCCTGAAGGAATTATGGTGACACCCATTACATACATGTTATTCTGATACTTCAGTAGGCAAGCCAAAGTTCTTCTGATACTTCAGTAGGCAAGCCAAAGTTCTTCTGATACTTCAGTAGGCAAGCCAAAGTTCTTCTGATACTTCAGTAGGCAAGCCAAAGTTCTGGGATCACAGAACTGGAAAAGATTTGGTTCTGGGTTAGGAACTGGGTTTAAGTCTGGGTTTGGGTCCTGCACTGGTAGGAGTCTGAGAAAAAAACAGTAATCACATGCACATGTGACAAGAGAGAGAGAGTGTGTGTGTGTGTGTGTGTGTGTGTGTGTGTGTGTGTGTGTGTGTGTGTGTGTGTGTGTGTGTGTGTGTGTGTGTGTGTGTGTGTGTGTGTGTGTGTGTGTGTGTGTGTGTGTGTGTGTGTGTGTGTGTACTATGGCTTCTGGACAAGAAACGACAGATTTGTATTGTCCATTTTTCAATCAGCATAACCTGACATTAAAAGTTGTGACCTTTTTAAAAACTATTTTGGCCCAGTTGAATAGTTGTTTGTATCCATTGTCTATTGAAAAGACATCTCTGCTTGAAACCACACCCCATATACGTTACTGAGGCTATCAATTTGTCAACACACAGCCAAAGTAGTAATCGCAATACCTGGAACTAAATTAGCCTAGTTGCCACAGTATTGGCACTCAGTGAAGGATTTATGTGAAAGGGCACACCCTGTGGCTGAAGACATGATTCTAAAACGGGGTTCAGTCTGAGGAAACAAACACTGCTGTTTTGTTGTTGTTTCGGCACAATCCCACGTCTCTATCTGATGACGTCACAATGAGCGATTCACTCCAGACAACATTTAATGAGACAAATGGATGTGCGTCAGTCACTAGAGCCAGGTGGAGCATGGGGTCTGAGGGGTACACACACACACACACACACACACACACACACACACACACACACACACAAAGTTACACTTTCCATCCATTCCCCAGTCACCATTACTTAACACCCATGTGTGTACACATGCCGGGTTGGTTTACAACTTATACCCAATGGGCTGTGGCAGAGACCTGTGTCTATACCCAGGTCAGGCCACACATAAGGGGTAAAGGCATGCCCAGACAAACCGAAAGCCAGACGTGGTTATGTCATGGCTAAATGCATACAGTCTGTCCATGTGTCTCTCTCACTCATTCCTTCTCTCGCTCTCTTTTTTTCTCTTTCTGCCTCGCTCACTTGCTCTCTCCTTTTCACTCTCTGCCTCTATCATGCTCTCTCTCTCTGCCTGCCCATTTCTCTCTCTGGCTTCCTCTCTGGCTCCCTCTCTCTTTTTCTCTCTCTCTCTCTCACACTCTCTCTCACTGTCCTACCCATTGTCAACCTTAACTCTTTCTTCAGTTGAAAGTGTTTCAGGTTGATATAGCATGAACACTATGGCTGTCCCCTTACTGGGATTAAGTTGACGTTAGCAGACAGCGATTGTTGATACAAGATCTGTGTTTGATACTGAGGGTTGCTGTGATGTAACTAGGTGTGCATCCCAAATGGCACCCTATTCCCTGTACAGTCCATGAATTTTGACCATGGCCCATAGGGCTCTGGTCAAACGAAGTGCACTATATAGGGAATAGGGTGCCATTTGGGCCACAGTATCTCTGTGGAATGAACGCTATGGCGCCTGTCCAGGTGTGCTATATCCCGCCCCTGTTTCCAAGGGCAACCACATCACTGTCATTCTCCAAGATAACAATGGAAGGATTGGATCTTCTTGAGCCACCAACCCGACTCAGAAATTCCATTTGTAGGAGAGGAGGGAGAGAATAGAGAAGATATTGTTCTTTCAGGCTTCCAATACAAATACAGTAAGCGATCCTAGCTAACGCTCTGCAGTTCACTGAGACATTGAGTCCCCCAGTCTGGGACTGTCCTGGTAAGGCCAACAATCACATAAGTCAGTCTCTTTACCTTTCTCTGTTCCCTCTCTCTATCTGTCTCTTGTCTCAAAATTTTCCTCTCCCAGAAACTCCCTAGTTTGGCTGACACCTAACTCAAAGTCCTCCTGGCTTCAGAGTCTGGAAATGCCATTTTAATGTTGTCGGCACGATGCATTGATAATGAAAGGGGCAGTGCTTTTACTGGTTGGTTTTCCTCTGTGTCTTTCCCACTCAAACATCCACAGCCACAGCCAAACACACCCCCTGAGTGCCACCCCCTTACATTACAACTGTTGGATATTTAAATCCAAAAAAACAAGAGGTCTCAACCCCCCAGGATTTCTTCTTTTTTTAGAGAACCAATCAATACGACCGCTCAGTTTCTGAGCGAATATTGCATTAACAAACGACCTCCTGTCCAGACCAGTGAGTCATAGCTCTTCCTCGCTTTGTGGTCACATGGGTCGTGTAAGCCAGGCTAAACCCTGCATCTCAGTCGATCTCCTTATTTGACCTCTGGCCGCCCTCCCTCCTTTCGTCCCTCGGGCCCTCCTTTTTTCTCTCTCTCTCACTCTCACTCACTCACTCACTCACTCACTCACTCCTCTTCTCGTCTCACAAAACCACAACTGCTAGTCCAGTCAAGGTCAAGCAACTGGTGCTAAAGGTTGCATGTTTGAATCCAGCGATAGAAAGTTGTATTTGAGATTTTTATTTTAAGCCTATCCCAAACAACCATAACCTTTAAAATGTCGAGTTAATGCCTAAACTTAACCTTCAACACTTTGAAATGTACGAGATGTACAAGATGGCGTACAAGATAGTACAAGATGATGCCGACAGAGATGGTCACCTCGCTTCGAGTCCTTAGGAAACTATGCAGTATTTTGTTTTTTTATGTATTATTTCTTACATTGTTAGCCCAGGAAATCTTAACTTAAAGAAGACTCTGAAAACAACCGTCTCATTCCCATATCACTGTTTTTTATTTTATTTATTTTTATTTCACCTTTATTTAACCAGGTAGGCTGGTTGAGAACAAGTTCTCATTTGCAACTGCGACCTGGCCAAGATAAAGCATAGCAATTCGACACATACAACAACACAGAGTTACACATGGAATAAACAAAACATAGTCAATAATAAAGTAGAATAAAAGAAAACAAAAAGTCTATATACAGTGAGTGCAAATGAGGTAAGATAAGGGAGTTAAGGCAATAAATATGCCATGGTGGCGAAGTAATTACAATATAGCAATTTAACACTGGAATGGTAGATGTGCAGAAGATGAATGTGCAAGTAGAGATACTGTGGTGCAAAGGAGCAAGATTGGCTTAGGGGGTGGAAGAGGAATTGGCTTAGGGGGTGACCTGCTGGAGCTCGTGCTACGAGTGGGTGCTGCTATGGGGACCATTGAGCTGAGATAAGGCGGGGCTTTACCTAGCAGAGACTTGTAGATAACCTGTAGCCAGTGGGTTTGGCGAGTATGAAGCGAGGGCCAACCAACGAGAGCGTATTGGTCGCAATGGTGGGTAGTGTATGGGGCTTTGGTGACAAAACGGATGTGATAGACTGCATCCAGTTTGTTGAGTATTTTATAAATGACATCACCGAAGTCGAGGATCGGTAGGATGGTATGTTTGGCAGCATGAGTAAAGGATGCTTTGTTGCGATATAGGAAGCCGATTCTAGATTTAATTTTGGATTGGAGATGCTTAATGTGAGTCTGGAAGGAGAGTTTACAGTCTAACCAGACACCTAGGTGTTTGTAGTTGTCCACGTATTCTAAGTCAAAGCCGTCCAGAGTAGTGATGCTGGACGGGCGAGCAGATGCGGGCAGTGATTGGTTGAATAGCATGCATTTAGTATTACTTGCATTTAAGAGCAGTTGGAGGCCACGGAAGGAGAGTTGTATGGCATTGAAGCTCGTCTGGAGGTTAGTTAACACAGTATCCAAAGAGGGGCCAGAAGTATACAGAATGGTGTCATCTGCGTAGAGGTGTATCAGAGAATCACCAGCAGCAAGAGCAACATCATTGATCTATACAGAGGAGGCAATCATTTGAGAAACCAAGGCTGTCGAGTCTGCCAATAAGAATGAGACAAAACCTTTTGAGGAGCCATAGTAGATAGATATGCGATACAGTGGCTTTGTGAAGAATCCTGCTTGCAGTGTGCAAGGAGGTACATATAGGGTGGGGAGCTCTGCTTTTGTGCAGACTCACCTGTGTGGGAGAGATATGAGGATGTCCCAATGAGCAGCACCAGTTCAGGGGCACAATATACTGTACAGTTTGTAGTTACAGTAATTGCAGTGTTTTTGTCGGTCTGTGTGTGTGTTTGTGTGTGTGTGGTGTTTGGTTGTGTCAGGGACCCAGTGTACTGCACAGCTTGTAGTTTGTTTTCTCCTTCCTAATAACCTGTAGTTCCAGTGTCACGGCCTGGCCATAGAGAGGCTTTTATTCTCTATTTTGGTTAGGCCAGGGTGTGACTAGGGTGGGCATTCTATGTTCTTTTTTCTATGTTTTTGGCCGCTGTCTGTCGTTGTCTCTGATTGAGAACCATACTTAGGTAGCCTTTTCCCACCTGTGTGTTGTGGGTAATTATTTTTCTGTGTGTGTTTGTGTGCACCTCGGTTTCGTCACGTTCTTTGCTGTTTACCTGTTTGTTTTTTGGTTGTTTCGGTTTCACTTTCATTAAAAGATGTGGAACTACATGCACGCTGTGCCTTGGTCGATTTATGACAGAGAGTTTGAGGATAGCGAGCGTGACAAAATGACCCACCACAAGAAGACCAAGCAGCGTGCTCCAACCAGGAGGAGTTGGACCGGTGAGGAGAGAATGGTAGAGGACAAGACCCGGTCACTGAAGCCCGAGAGGCAGCCCCCCCAAAAAATTGGGGGGCACACGGGGAGTGTGGCGAAGTCAGGTTGGAGACCTGAGCCCACTCCCCGTGCTTACTGGGGCGAGCAGGTGACAGGTCAGGCCCCGTGCTATGGGGTGATGCGCACTGTGTCTCGGCTGAGTATTCACAGGCCGGTGTGTTCGGTGCCAGCGTCCCGCATTTGCCGGGTGGAAGCTGGCATTCAGCCAGAACGGGGGGGGGGCAGCTATGCGGTCGAGACCGTCAGTGCGCCTCCACGGCCCTGTGTATCCGGTGCCTCGGCCAAGGAAGAGGCCGCCTGTATGTCTCCCCAGCCTGGTGAGTCCTGTGCCTGCTCCCAGAACCATGTCTCCCTCCTGTCCGGAGCTGCCAGAGCTGCCATCCTGTCCGGAGCTGCCAGAGCCGCCCTCTTGTCTGGATCTGCCAGAGCCGCCCTCCTGTCCGGAGCTGCCAGAGCCGCCCTCCTGTCCGGAGCTGCCAGAGCCGCCCTCCTGTCCGGAGCTGCCAGAGCCGCCCTCCTGTCCGGTGCTGCCAGAGCCGCCCGTCAGTCCGGAGCCGCCAAAGCCGCCCGTCACTCCAGTGCCGCCAGAGCCGCCCTTCACTCCGGAGCCAGCAGAGCACGGCTACATCTGGGCCCGTATTCACAGAATGTCTCGGAGTAGGAATGCTGATCTAGGTTCAGTGTTTGCCTTTTAAATCATAAGGAATAAAAGGGGTGACCTTTTATTCCTATATCAAGCATCTTAGAGAAGGAATGCTGATCTAGGATCATTGTTGCCAAGTAGATCATAATGAGTAACATGGATAGTGAGGACCTGGTCCTAGATCAGCATTCAGACTCATAGACTCTATGAATACAGGCTGTGTTCTGTCAGATCAATATGATACATGTACCTCTGGAGTCTGCATTCCAATCTCCCCATCTCTTTAAAGACCTTAATGACACGTGCAAAGTTGGATCAGTCTGAGTTACTGTACATGTATAGGAGACAAAATTATTATCTGACACAATGATGTTATAACGCAAGCATCTGTTGTACACATCCATGCCAATATTAACAGTAGGGGATGTTTAATTGTATTTCCACAGGAAGGTTATTTCTCATTGGATGCTGCCAACTGTAAAAACTATATGAAGCACCTCGAATCAATTGCGTTTAATATCTTGCTCATTAGGCATTATGGGAATCATGTGCATGCACGCAGACACGCGCACACACACACGCACGCACACACACACTCACACACGCACACACACACACACCATAAAAGGCCTTTCTACATATTTAGCGTGTGCCTCATATCACGACCCTAGTGATAGATGTGATAAAACCCTGGATAATCTCCACCACATTATCTCAGTACATACACATTTATATTATAAAGTTATGAAGTCAATATTTCCAAGAACCTATCAACGAACGCGCCTCGACACCACATAATGATATATTCCAAAGATTGAATTTTTGCGGAAAATTTATCGGACAATGTACTTTTACGTTTTTTTTGTTGCTATGGTCATCTGTGTAAAGTCAAGTGAGTGTAATTTCCAATATCCTGTGTGTGTGCTTTGGAGAGGTGCAGAGGGCCGCCAGAATCTGTCTGATGCATTCAGGATGTGCCTGTGGATTTATGACACACTGCAGTTCATCCACACAGGCTGACACACTCCACAAACACACTCAGGCTGACACACACACACACACACACACACACACACACACACACACACACACACACACACACACACACACACACACACACACACACACACACACACACACACAGCTCCAGATCTGTTGCTGTAGCAATCCCTGTGAAACCCACCATGTGCCATCATTCTGTCTTTCCGCTGAGGGTTCTTCACACCACCACACTATGGATTGTTCTAGAACAATCTTTCCACTTACTGTCCACTTGTTTTCCTATCGTCTTTTAACTGTTTGTCCATTGTCACACTTTGATTGTCAGATAGGACCCTTTAGGGAAAATCCACTCCTTTATGTTTCTATTTGTGGAGCTTCATTCCTTAGAATACTGTAGAACCTTGCAGGTCTATGACCAATTTTCTAACCTCTAATTTTTTTAATATATCTTTTTTTAAATAACCTTTTTTTAACTAGGCAAGTCAGTTAAGAACACATTCTTATTTACAATGACGGCCTACCGGGGAACAGTGGGTTAACTTTTTTAGGGGAAGAATGACAGATGTTTACCTTCTCAGCTCGGGGAGTCGATCCAGCAACCTTTCGGTTACTGGCCCAACGCTCTAACCACTAGGCTACCTGTCACCCCTTATGATCTAATATCCTCACTGACAAGCCTCATATAATAAATACTGTCACTCCTAACAGAATTTCCTATAAACATTTGTTGCTTATTGTCACAAGGTAAACTGACTATTCCAAAGGACAAGCGCTAGATCCCTAGATACCCTTTCACCTCTGACATCATTCTCTACAACATCCAATGATTCATCTGAGGCCCCATCCCTCATGTTGAAAACAAACCATGGAAAAGTGCTAACAATCCATTGGCTATGCTTATTTCATACACATACCCCTTCAAGTGAATGCCATTATGGTTGATGAGAGATGCATAGCAACGTGTTATTCATTACTTATCATACTTTGCACCGAAACAAAGACGTATGTTTGCAATAAGGCTAATCTGTCTTCATTTGTGTTTGAACTTGTTGAACTCACATTTTCAGAAAGGGATTCGAGCTATTGGCTGGCATCCCAAATGACACCCTATTCCCAACATAGTACACTACTTTTGACATGCGCTGATCAAAAGTAGTGCAATTTGTAGGGAATAGGGTGCCATTTGGAATGCAACCATACTCTTATTCACACATCATGAGGTCTGGATGGCGCCATTCCTAATTCACAAAATTTTCCATTCCTTCGTGGTCCCTCCATCCCGCACAGGCAAGCAGTGCTGCTTTACAAACGTGATCTCAGTTAGATAGAAAAACAATCGCCTGCACGTTCACATCTGATCTCCAATGGAGCTCTTACAACCGGTCAGAGGAGAACAGGATGTGCAGAGGGTATTTTCACTCAGGGATAGAGGGATGGGGGATAGAGGAGTGGAGGGGTGCTCATCTGCTCACGACTGTCTGTTATATACCCATCCAAGCTGGAGAAACACAGCTGACGACTGTGTGTGTGTGCGTAATCTGTGTGTGTGTGCCAACTCGGTGTGTGTTCAGCCACTGTGGGTAGTACCTGCTGTGGCTCTATGCGGGTGTCAGTCGCAACTAGCTCTCACGTCAGAATTAGACATTCTTCAAGGTTTCTCAAACGTCAAATTTTGAAAGTTCTTCTAAACATCAAATTCAAATCAAATAAAATGTTATTGGTCACATACACATGGTTAGCAGATGTTAATGCGAGTGTAGCGAAATGCTTGTGCTTCTAGTTCCAACAGTGCAATAACAAGTAATCTAACAATTTCACAACTACCTACTACACACAAATCTAAAGGGGTGAATGAGAATATGTACATATATATGGATGAGCGATGACCGAGCAGCATAGGCAAGGTGCGATAGATGGTATAAAATACAGTATATACATGTGATATGAGTAATGTAAGATATGTTAACATTATTAAAGTGGCATTGCTTAAAGTGACTAGTGAACCATTTATTAAAGTGGCCAGTGATTGGGTCTCAATGTAGGCAGCAACGTCTCTGAGTTAGTGATTGCTGTTTAGCAGTCTGATGGCCTTGAGACAGAAGTTGTTTGTCAGTCTCTCGGTCCCAGCTTTGATGCACCATACTTAACTAGCCTTCTGGATGACAACGGGGTGAACAGGCAGTGGCTCGGGTGGTTGTTGTCCTTGATGATCTTTTTGGCCTTCCTGTGACATCATGTGCTGTAGGTGTCATGGAGGGCAGGTAGTTTTCCCCCGGTGATGCGTTGTGCAGACCCTCTGGAGAGCCTTGCGGGTGGGCGGTGCAGTTACCGTACCAGGCAGTGATACAGCCTGACAGGATGCTCTCGATTGTGCATCTGTAAAAGTTCGTCAGGGTTTTGGGTGACAAGCCAAATTTCTTTGGGCTCCTGAGGTTGAAGAGGCGCTGTTGCACCTTCTTCACCACACTGTCTGTGTGGGTGGACCATTTCAGTTTGTCTGTGATCTGTACGCAGAGGAACTTTCCACCTTCTCCACTGCTGTCCCTTCGATGTGGATGGGGGGATGCTCCCTCTACTGTTTCCTGAAGTCCACGATCATCAAATCAAATCAAATGTATTTATATAGCCCTTCGTACATCAGCTGATATCTCAAAGTGCTGTACAGTAACCCAGCCTAAATCCCCAAACAGCAAGCTATGCAGGTGTTGAAGCACGTGGGCTAGGAATAATTCCCTAGAAAGGCTAAAACCTAGGAAGAAACCTAGAGAGGAACCAGACTATGAGGGGTGGCCAGTCCTCTTCTGGCTGTGCCGGGTGGAGATTATAACAGAACATGGCCAAGATGTTTAAATGTTCATAAATGACCAGCATGGTCAAATAATAATAATCACAGTAGTTGTCGAGGGTGCAACAGGTCAGCACCTCAGGAGTAAATGTCAGTTGGCTTTTCATAGCCGATCATTCAGAGTATCTCTACCGCTCCTGCTGCCTCTAGAGAGTTGAAAACAGCAGGTCTGGGACAGGTAGCACGTCCGGTGAACAGGTCAGGGTTCCATAGACGCAGGCAGAACAGTTGAAACTGGAGCAGCAGCACGGCCAGGTGGACTGGGGACAGCAAGGAGTCATCATGCCAGGTAGTCCTGAGGCATGGTCCTAGGGCTCAAGTCCTCCGAGAGAGAGATAGAGAGAGAGAGAGATAGAAAGAAAGAGAGAGAGGGAGAGAAAGAGAGAGAGAGAGAGAGAGGGAGAGAGAGAGAGAATACTTAGTTTCACACAGGACACCGGATAAGACAGGAGAAATACTCCAGATATAACAGACTGACCCTAGCCCCCTGACACGTAAACTACTGCAGCATAAATACTGGAGGCTGAGACAGGAGGGGTCAGGAGAGACTGTGGCCCCATCTAATGATACCCTTGGACAGGGCCAAACAGGCAGGAAATAACCCCGCCCACTTTGCCAAAGCACAGCCCCCACACCACTAGAGGGTGTGGATATCTTCAACCACCAACTTACAGTAGGACACATTGCAGTATTTCGTTTTTTTTATGTATTATTTCTTACATTGTCAGCCCAGAAAATGTTATGTGTTATTACATACAGCAGGGAAGAACTATTGGATATCAGAGTGGCGGTAACTCACCAGCACTACTAGCATTACATCCAGGAATACAACTTTCCCGAAGTGGATCCTTTGTTTGCTCCACCCAGGGCAATTGAACTGATTCCAGAGGCCGACAAAAACAACGCCAATGAAAAAGAGAGAATCGGAATGGTCTTCTAGTCCAATTTAGGAGGCGCGCACACCACACACTGCTTCCGAGTATATTATTAGCTAACTTTCAGTCTCTGGTGTCATGACTCTCCTGACAGTGGATCACAGGACACATTAGCTAGGCCAATGCTTGAAGATAGCAAGACCCCCTCTCTCCCACAGAAGAGGGGAAGGGGGGCTGTGCCGGTCTTGACACCTTAACACTGGGTTGTAAATTTAGAGAGAACTCTCTTTCTTGCCCTGCAGTATTGGAAGACTGAAACTCAGAGTGACTTTTGCCGCCAAAACCTTTTCTCTCCAAGAGAATGAACTTTGAAACAATTTTCATAAGATAGGAATGTTAAGAATGGTCTGTGGGGATCTAAAGAATAATCCTGTCATATTGTTTATTATTTTGTGATGTGATTAAGGATGTTATGTCAAAGTAACTAACTTACGAAGTTTACATCTAAATGTTGTATCAAATATATGATTAAATATGAAAATACTTTTGTGAAGATAGCTATGTGATTTTAGCCTTCTAAATTCCCAGTCAGTAACCACGCCCAAGTGAGCACAGACATTGTGTCAGCATGATGGAATGTCCTCTTTTGGCCAGAGTGCTTAAAAGGACTCGTTAACAAAATGTACATTAGACCAGCCAATGTACAGCATGAGCTGAACATGACAACTGGTTTAAACTCTAGAGACCAAGCAGACAGACAGACCAAAACATGCCGGGTTGCTGCTGACGTGTAAAGTGGTCGGGAGCTGAACCCTGAATAATCAACCATTTATACCAAAAGACATGGTTAGAAACTTTGAAGCTTTCAACCTCAACACGAGTGAAGAAGATCACGTAGGAGACCAGAAACGTAAAAGTGGCCCTAGCACTTTGACTAAAGACACAATATGGGAAGGAGAATCCCCCACAGACAACCATTGGTAAGTCTGAAGATTATCTTCTAACAAACACTCCACTACCAGAGAAACTCTACAAAGAAGAAGGACATTTTGACCTCTGATGGACAACCAGAGCCTTACATCGAGCCACTACCCATAGACGGATAGATTGGTTATAACAGAGAGACGACAGAAAGAGACAGCTACGCGTAAATATATTATGCATTTCTAATCCGACTGAGCAGTGGTTAGGGTGCTAAGTATTCTGGTTACTGTGAGCGTAGTTTCCAAATGATTGGATGTATGTACGATAAGTTGATTGTCTTTATCCTCTCCCTCTCCTTATCTTTCCCCACCCCTTTCCATTGTGTAACAAGCCGTCATATCATGTCAGTCTACTAGGGACTTTTATCTCATGTAAGTGTGTATGTGTATTCTGTGTTATTAGTTACTTAATAAATAAATGATTAAATCAATTTGTGTAGTACTGAATATTCAGATGGGCTAGGGTTCTTGTGGATCCAAGGATTATACTACGTTCAGAATGAGACTGATGAGGTAATGATTAATAACTGACTGTTATTGATGTAAGAGATATCTATATATCTTTAGAGTTTAATTCGGGAGATAGTAACTAATTAAACAACTTTTCCCGTGGTGCCCCAAATTCCTAATGAGTTAATTGTTACATGATTAATTTAATCAAGTAATATTTTAACATAGTTATATTGATTCGATAAATAAGATCAGATTAATGGTAGTCACATCACGACACTGGATAACAAAGTGGACGAGATCAGAGAGACATCAAGGATTGTAACATACTCTGTTTCACGCAAACATGGCCCTCTCGGGATGTACTGTCTGAGTCGGTCCAGGCATCTGGATTCTCAGTTCATCACACCGACAGGAATAAACATCTTCCTGGGAAGAAGAAGGGCGAGGCGAGGGTGTATGTTTCATGATTAATGACTCATGGTGTAATTGTGATAACATACAGGAACTCAAGTCCTTCTGTTCACCTGACCAAGATTACCTCACAATCAAATGCCGACCGTATTATCTCCCAAGAGAATTATCTTTGATTATAGCCACAGCCGTGTATATACCCCCTCATGCCGACACCACGACGGCCCTCAAGGAACTTCACTGGACTTTATGCAAACTGGAAACCATATATCTGGAGGCCGCATTTATTGTAGCTGGACATTTTAACAAAGTAAATTTGAAGAAAACAATGCCCAAATTCTATCAGCATATCGACTGTAATACTCGAGCTGTTAAAACACTAGACCACTGTTATTCAAACTTCCGGGATGCAAGCAAGGCCCTCCCCCGCCCTCTTATCGGCAAATCTGACCACGGCTCTATTATAGGCAGAAAGTACCCGTGCTGAGGACAATTCAACGCTGGTCTGACCAATCGGAATCCACACTACACGATTATTATGATCACGCAGACTAAGATATGTTCCAGGTAGCTTTCAGGAATAATATTGAAGAATATACTGAAACGGTAACTGCCTTTATCAGGAAGTGTATAGGAGACGTTGTACCCACTGTGACTATTGAAATCGACCCTAACCAGAAACCGTGGGATAGATGGCAGCATTCGCACAAAACTGAAAGCGAGAACCACAGCATTTAAACATGTCAAGGTGTCTGGAAATATGGCAGAATTCAAACAGAGTAGTCAGTACCTCCACATGGCAATCAAACAGGCAAAACGTCAGTAAGAGACAAAGCGGAATCGAAAATCAACGGCTCATACACGAGACAAACAGTTGAAGTCGGAAGTTTACATACACCTTAGCCAAATACATTTAAACTCAGTTGATCACAAATCCTGACATTTAATCCTAGTAAAAAAAACTGTCTTAGGTCAGTTAGGATCACCGCTTTATTTTAAGAATGTGAAATGTCAGAATAATAGTAGAGAGAATGATTTATTTCAGCTTTTATATATTTCATCACATTCCCAGTGGTTCAGAAGTTTACATACACTTAATTAGTATTTGGTTGCATTGCCTTTAAATTGTTTAATTTGGCTCAAATGTTTCGGGTAGCCTTCCACAAGCTTCCCACAATAAATTGGGTGAATTTGGGCCCATTCCTCCTGACAGAGCTGGTGTAACTGAGTCAGGTTTGTAGGCCTCCTTGCTCGCACACACTTTTTCAGTTCTGGCCACAAATTTTCTATAGGATTGAGGTCGGTGCTTTGTGATGGCCACTCCAATACCTTGACTTTGTAGTCCTTAAGCCATTTTGCCACAACTTTGGAAGTATGCTTGGAGTCATTGTCCATTTGGAAGACCCATTTGCGACCAAGCTTTAACTTCCTAACTGATGCCTTGAGATGTTGCTCAATGTATCCATAATAACTTTCATTCCACATGAAGCCATCCATTTTGTGAAGTGCCCCAGTCCCTCCTGCAGCAAAGCACCCCCGCAACATAATGCTGCCACCCCCGTGCTTCACGGTTGGGATGGTGTTCTTCGGCTTGCAAGCCTCCCCCTTTTTCCTCCAAACATAACGATGGACATTATGGCCAAACAGTTCTATATTTGTCTCACCAGACCAGATGGCATTTCTCCAAAAAGTACGGTAATTGTCCCCATGTGCAGTTGCGAACCGTAGTCTGGCTTTTTTATGGTGGTTTTGGAGCAGTGGCTTCTTCCTTGCTGAGCGGCCTTTCAGGATGTAAAGATATAGCACTGGTTTTACTGTGGATATAGATACTTTGGTACCTGTTTCCTCCAGCATCTTCACAAGGTCCTTTGCTGTTGTTCTGGGATTGATTTGCACTTTTCGCACCAAAGTATGTTCATCTCTAGGAGACAGAACGCGTCTGACAGTATGACAGCTGGTCCCATGGTGTTTATACTTGCGTACTATTATTTGTACAGATGAACGTGGTACCTTCAGGCATTTGGAAATTGCTCCCAAGGATGAACCAGATTTGTGGTCTACAATTTCGTTTCTGAGGTTTTGGCTGAATTCTTTTGCTTTTCCCATGACGTCAAGAAAAGAGGCACTTAGTTTGAAGGTAGGCCTTGAAATACATCCACAGGTACACCTCCAATTGACTCAAATGATGTCAATTAGCCTGTCAGAAGCTTCTAAACCCATGATATCATTTTCAAGGAATTTTGCAAGCTGTTTAAAGGCACAGTCAACTTAGTGTATGTAAACTTCTGACCCACTGGAATTGTGATACAGTGAATTATAAGTGAAATAATCTGCCTGTACACAATTGTTGGAAAAATTCTTGTGTCATGCACAAAGTAGATGTCCTTACCGACTTGCCAAAACTATAGTTTATTAACAAGATATTTGTGGAGTGGTTGAAAAACGAGTTTTAATGACTCCAACCTTAGTTTATGTAAACTTCCGACTTCAACTGTATGTGGCAGGGTCTACAGACAATCACAAACTACAAAAGGTAACGACACCTCCAGTTCGCTGATCCTCAACATTGGGGCCCCACAAGGGTGTGTACTCAGCCCCCACCTGTGCTCCCTGTTCACTCATGACTGCGTGGCCAATCATCAAGTTTGCAGATGACACAACAGTAGTGGGGTTAATTACCAACAACAATGAGACAGCCTACAGGGAGGAGGTGAGGGCTGTGAATAAGAGGAAAATAACCTCTCACTCAACGTCAACAAAACAAAGGAGATGATTGTGGACTTCAGCAAACAGCAGAGGGAGCATCCCCATCAACGGGACAGTAGTGGAGAAGGTGGAAAGCTCCTAGGCGTACACGTCACTGACAAACTGAAATAGTCCACTCACACATAAGGTTTGGTGAAGAAGGCGCAACAGTGCCTCTTCAACCTCAAGAGGCTGAATAAATGTGGCTTGTCACCTAAAACCCTCACAAACTTTTACAGATGCAGAATTGAGAGCACCATGTCGGGCTGTTTCACCCCCTGGTATGGCAACTGCTCCGCCCACAACCGCAGGGCTCCCCAGAGGGTGGTGCAGTCTGCACAACGCATCACTGGGGGCAACCTACCTCCCTTTCACGACACCTACACCACCCGATGTCACAGGCAGGCCAAAAAGATAATTGAGGACAACGACCATCCGAGCCACTGCCTGTTCACCCCTTTATCATCCAGAAGGCGAGGTCAGTACAGGTGCATCAAAGCTGGGGCCGAGAGACTGAAAAAATATTATATCTCAAGGCCATCAGACTGTTAAATAGCCATCACTAGCACAGAGAGGCTGCTGCCTATATGCACAGACTTGAAATCATTGACCACTTTAACAAAATAATGAACATAATAATGTTTACATATCATGCATTACTCATCTCATATGTATATACTGTATTCTAGATTATTCTACTGTATCTTAGTCTATGCCGCTCTGACATTGCTCGTCCATATATTTACATATTCTTAATTCCATCCCTTACTTAGATTTGTGTGTATTGGGTATATGATGTGAAATTATTAGATGTTACATGTTAGATATTGCTGCACTCTCAGAATTAGAAGCGCAAGCATTTCGCTACACCCGCAATAACATCTGCTAAACACATGTAATGTATGTGACCAATAATTTATTCATTTATTTGATAAATAGGCAGGTTTAATTTTGTCTGGCTTAGCGTTCCAAATAAAGTGAAATATGTTCTGCTCATATGATTTAAGAAACAAGTTGTCTGGAGTAGGCAGAGTCATAAGTAAATAAGTAAACTGTGATTGGACCAAAGAGTTAATCAATGTGATTTTTCCATAAACATACATATTTGCCTCTCCATGATTGCGGAATCTATTTTTGCTAACTTTCTATTGAAATTGGTTATATCTTTAGATATATGAATACCAAGTATGTCTACTTCATCATCAGCCCATTTAATTGGTAAACTACAAGGTAAACATTGTGTATTTTAACATTCCAATAAGTAATATGGTACAAGTGATCTCGATCTTAATGAGACCGTGCAGGGATCCAGATTGCAGACTTAAGAGGAAACTTGAGTCATCGGCATACCTTGTCACTTTTCTAACCCCTTGATTTTCTTGTTGGATCTGATTTTAAATAGCTAGCATTTCGATGGCCATAATAAATAAATATGGAGACAAAGAACAGCCTTGTTTTACTCCTATTGACAGCACAATACTTTCTGAGAGGTAACCATTGTTTACTATTTTTACCTGGGGTTGCAATACATAACTTTATCCTATTGTATAAGATATTCACCAAAATTAAAATATTCCAGGCATTTTTATATAAATTCTTGTCATATTTGATCAAAAGCCTATTCCAAATCTGCTATCAATACCTGGGCTGTTATCTTTGATGTTCAATCATATTCTATTCATTCAAATAATTGTTGTATGTTATATCCAATATATCATCCATGTAAAAATCCTGTCTGATCAGGATATCTGGTAAAACATTTTTTATTTTATGTGCTTTGCATTTCACCAGGATTTTCACATCACAACACTGAAGTGTAAGAGGCTTCCAGTTTTTTTTTTAAATGGACTGGATCTTTTTACTTACCACCTGGGTCATGTTTCAGTAATGGTGAAATCTGAACTTCTTGCTCATTACCTGATAGTCAACTATTTTTATAGGAGTAGTTAAAACACGCTAATAATGGATCTTTGAGTACCTAAAAAAAGTCTGATATACCTCTACTGGTATACCATCAAGCCCGGGTGTTTTTCCAGACTGAAAATATTTAATTGCCTCAAGAAGGCTAAGAATGGAGCAGGAGAAGAGGGGGCAGCTCTCTGGACTGTGGTCCCGATTACAGGGAGTGCATGCTGTGTGTTGGAGAGGATGGATGGGAGAAGTGTGTAATGGGATCTCTTACCCTCTTGGCAGGGCTGGTACAGGGGCCTGATATTGTTGATCATCACTGTGGAGGCTTTGCCTTGGCATACAGGCATGGAGGGATTGCCTTGGCAGTTGGCACACCCTCTCGCTTTCTAACTTTATGTCTCTTTCTCACCATTTCACTCATCAGACAGTCCCTTCCTAAAATGTACAGAGTACTTTCCAACTTTACACTTTGCTATCACTCCAGAGTATCTCTGCTCAGTCGTGAGAAAGCGATGAGATAATGAAAAGACATTGAAAAGTGTGTCATTGTATCTCTGTGTGCGTGTGTGCGCCCGTGTGTGCATGTGTGTGAGCATATGTGGGTGTTGCCACTTGCTTACATGTGTGTGTGCGACTATGTATCTCTGTAACTGTTCTACCATGACAGTCTTGTTCTCATCTAGTGCCAACCCTCTGATAGGAGTTTCCATGGCACCCCGGGGGGTTTGCACCAGTCAGAGACATTAGCCAGCTGGAAGCATAAAACATGTCAATAACAACAACAATAAGTAATCATTCTCATCACCAAGCCTCCCTGCCTAGGTCACCTCAGTTAGCTCACAGCCTCAAACTCACCCCCACAGAAGGCCCAGAAAGAGAAAGAAGAGACAGAGATCCCAGAGAAATCAAAACAGCATGACAAGGCCTTTGATATTCCCTCTCTCTCTGCAACCAACATGATTCATTAGGACTATTAGGTTGTTATTGTTGCCCTCGAGATGGATTCCTTTACAACCAGAAGCAGCGCTGAGACAGATGCTTATTTCATCACTGTAACACACACATGCATGGGAGCATGCACACGGACAGATGCACATCCTCACACATACATACATACATATACATACATGCAGGTGGTAGCTGCTACTATATTTACCTCTCTGCAGCTGCTCTTCCCCAGGCCTGATTGGCTGATCCTCCCCTTCAATCGTTCCTCCCCCTTCTCTCTACCATTAAAGCCGGGTTTCCCAAACTCGGTCCTGGGGCCCCCCCTGGGTGCACGTTTTGGTATTTGCCCTAGCACTAAACAGCTGATTCAAATAATCAAAGCTTGATGATGAGTTGGTTATTTGAATCAGCTATGTAGTGCTAGGGCAAAAACCAAAACATGCAACCCCTTCTACTCCCAAAAAACAGTCAGGTGTGTATGTCATTCAGCAGGCCTATAAACACAGGTGTTTATCCCGTCTAGACGGTGGGTGGGTGACTGGGGTACTTGGCACAGTCAGACGCAGTAGCTGGGGGCATCCTGAGTCTAAGTGTTAGAGTAGAGTGGTACACCTCTCTCTGGTTAACCACAGATGAGATGAGCACTTGCCACTCCACCACTGTCATTTACAGCCATAAATCAGCCCACGTTCACATAAACAGTCAGGCAAAAAAGCCCTTATCAGAGGCAGTGCGTTGTGAAAGAAAGCCACCCGATGAGTGATCCAACCCTAGACAAGTGTTTCACAGCGTTAGCAACGATGTAAAGGAATTCCTTCCTGGTCTAGGCTAGAGTCTCTTTCTCTGTCTTCATGTTTCTCACTCTCCCACACACACATACACACACACACACACACATTTCTCAGGGTAATTTGTATGGACAATAAATTGTGGATTATGAGACGAGACACCACAGACGTGGTTCTTGTGTTTTCTCAGCTTATTGGCCAGGGTCAAGGTATGGTGAGACTGGCGGGGAGTTGAAGATGTGTTTGCTGCACTGGCCTGCTCTGTTTAAAAACTGCACTCTTCAACTCCAAGCAAATACTGCACTAAGCTGTCCAGAGCTAATATTGCACTATGCCACATTGACCTATCTGGGCAAATAAGATTGGTTCTCAGACAGTATGGACAAGGTGTTCTTGTTAACTTTGGGTGGTTGACACATACAGAACACACACTCACACATACACACAGAACAAAAACAAAAAAGTTGTAGTACAAACCTGCTGCTCACTCACACACACACACCCTTTACCGTGTACTTGATTGCATGCTCAAATGCATCTTAATATCACAATCACACATGCTAAGACAAATGGACTGAGATGCAAAACAGTACATGCAAAGGCATGCAGTTAACAAGGACAGAGAGGGTTTAAACAGTTTGCTTCCCAGCATTCACAGACCTGTTTCAAACCTCAGTTACACATGGTTCATACTGCAGACCAGACTGGAAGTTTGAATGGGCATTTGACCTGACCCTTGCTCAATGCTGTTTGTCACTGCAGTGCCTCAGGGTTCAGTACCGGGCCTGATGATGTTTTCAACTTCCGGACTTTCTTATAACCCATTACTTACAAGGTTCTGAATTGTTTCTTGGTCAGGGAAAACTCATGGAACTATTCATAATGATGCCAAAGATCAAGGATGCACCGTGTTATTATTTAAGGGTATTGTATAATAGTTAGAATAATGACATCGACTTACTGAAGGGACAGAAATGCCCCTCATTAAGATTGCTGATGACACGACAGTGGTAGGCCTGAAAGCTGGTCAGACCGAGCCGTGTGGTGCCAGGATAACAACCTCTCCATCAACATGATCAAGACAAATTAGATGATTGTGGACTACAGGAAAAGCAGGACCGAGTACACTCCCATTTTCATCGATGGGGCTGTAGCTTCAAGTTCCTTGGTGTCCACATCACCAACAAACTATCATGGTCCAAACACACCAAGACAGTTGTGAAGAGGGCACGACAAAGCCTATTCCCCCCCAGAAGACTGAAAAGATTTGGCATGGGTTCTCAAATCCTCAAAAAGTTCTACAGCCGCACCATCGAGAGCATCCTGACAGGTTGCATCACTGCCTGGTATGGCATTTGCTTGGCCATTGACCACAAGGCACGACAGAGGGTAGTGCGTACAGCCCAGTACATCACTGGGGCCAAGCTTCCTGCCATTCAGGACCTCTATACCAGGTGGTGTCAGGGGTAGGCCCTAAAAATTGTCAAAGTCTCCAGCCACCCTAGTCATTGACTGTTCTCTCTGGTACCGCACGGCAAGCGATACCGGAGTGCCAAGTCTAGGTCCAAAAGGCTTCTACCCCCAAGCCATAAGACTCCTGAACAGCTAACCAAATGGTTACTCAGACTATTTCCATTGTTCCCCTCCCCCTTTACACTGCTGTTACTCTCTGTTTATTATCAATGCATAGTCACTTTAACTCTACCTATATGTACATATTACCTCAATTACCTCAACTAAGCTGTGCCCCCGCACATTGACTCTGTACTGGTACCCCCTGTATATAGCCTCGCTACTGTTATTTTACGTTTTACTGCTGCTCTTTAATTATTTTTTATTTGTATTTTTTACTTAACTGCATTGTTGGTTAAGGGCTTGTAAGTAAGCATTTCACTGTAAGGTGAAAACCTGTTGTATTCGGTGGATGTGACAAATAACATTTGATTTGATTTGATTTGATGAATGCCCTTTTAACTTTAGCAAAGGCGCTCGTTTGTGCCGAGGTGAACAGGCACTCAACCCTTTGGAACAATGATGGAACACCAAGTCCACACTATAGCACTACTAGCTTTCAAAGTAAACTTACAAAAAAGTATTAATGCGTTAGAAGCTGTTATAGTTTGAGACTTTCCCTGCCAATCTGATCTGGACTGACACGGTCTGTCCCATCTAGAATCCCTCTGTAACCACAGCAATATCAGGGGGAGGAAGTGGACGTGTTATTGTTACGAGCTCAAAGACTTTGGGTGGTCGACACATACAGAACACACACTCACACATACACACAGAACCAAACCAAAAAAGTTGTAGTACAAACCTGATGCTCACTCACACACACACACACACCCTTTACCGTGTACTCTATTGCATACTCAAATGCATCTTAACATCACAATCACACATGCTAAGACAAATGGACTGAGATGCAAAACAGTGCATGCAGTTATGCAGTTACACTGATTGGCCCAAAGTCTCACAAAGTCTTACGCACACATACCTAAACCCAATAACCCTGTCCCCGACACACAATGACAAATGGACTTAGACCCAGATGCACATTAACAAATCCGCTCACACAAAATACTTATGTATACCCAAACTCACACGCTGATGCTCAGCATCTGTACACACAGAGCTGAAGTTGCAGCCTGTGCCTTTGGCCCTGGCAAGGCTCCACCCTGGGCTCCAGCAGCAGAAGGAGGGAGAGCAGACCTGTCCAAATCCAAACGACAGGAATATCCAACCCCACCCAAGATAAGCAGGTTTTCGCTAATAGCAATGCACAAAACACAGCCCTGAAAATAGCAAGGGCCAATCATATGCAGAGAAAACACAAAATTAGGTGCTTTGCAGCTTTTTACAGGTCTGGGTTCCGTCTTGGGTCAGCTCTCTCTTTAAGTGCCAGCCATAAAGGCTGGTTATCTTTAACTCAACCCATACTTCCTGGCCCATCAGACAGAGGGCATGGTCATTGTATATAGTGGTGTTGCAGAGTTTCAGCCATGGGCTCTCTGCCATGTTTTATTTAAGCATTCCCATTACGCCGTTTAAACGACTTTCCATCACCACTCAGCAGCCTGAAACACTACTGTATCCAGTTACCAGGAGGGAAACATTAGAGCAGGTCCCAGTGCTGGGAACTAGGAAAGATCTGACCCCCAGTAGACGTACACATGCACAGACACTCAGACAGGCACACATACACCCATGCACACAAATTCAGCCACAAACACACACAGTATATACATACACACAAATTCAGCCACAAACACACACAGTATATACATACACACATACTCAGACACACACAGTCACACACAGTCGTGCACTTCCTTTCACACACACACACACACACACACACACACACACACACACACACACACACACACACACACACACACACACACACACACACACACACACACACACACACACACACACACACACACACACACACACACACACACACACACACACACACACACACACACACACACACACACACACACACACAGAGAGAGTAGGACGTAAGCCCTCAAACAGGAATCGCTCCCAGCATCACTAATGCACCTCGTAAATCACAGGGCGTCTTTGGGTAATGATCCATTGAGGAACAGTGGTGAACCCAACCCAACCCAGACCCATACACACAGTGCCCCCTTTCAAATCCCCAACACCACACCAGAGATGCTGCACCTGCCCCCTAATGGTTCTACCTCCTGTCCAGCACCCCTATCACTAGGGTGAACACATGTCCATGAACGCGTGGGACAGTCCCACATTTTGTCCCTTTGTCCCTACTGTGTTATTGACTTGTTAATTGTTTACTCCATGTGTAACTCTGTGTTGTCTGTTCACACTGCTATGCTATATCTTGGCCAGGTCTCAGTTGCAAATTAGAACTTGTTCTTAGCCTACCTGGTTAAATAAAGGTGAAATAAAAAATTTATAAAAAAAAAAACAATTATGTCCCACATTTTATCCACAAATTCAAAACATCACTAATTTAGAAAAAAAGGTTGTCCCATACTGTATTTCAGTCAGACATTCCAAACTGTCTCTTGCAGTCACGTTGTGCTTATGAAAATATATCAATCATAAGGATGTGGTACTGGTGATGTTAAACACATCTCCAATCATTGCTGAGATTAGCTGAGTAACGCTGAACTCCGTTCTCTTATATCAAAGCAGAATTGAGTTTTGATAACTGGTAGCAGGATTTCATAGCAACAACACTGAGTCACCATCAGTCGAGTCTTGTAGAAATGTCAATTCTAAAACTGCTTACCTGTACCTACGTATGTTTGTCCTGTACAGTCGTGGCCAAAGGTTTTGAGAAATGACACAAATCTTAATTTTCACAAAGTTTGCTGCTTCAGTGTCTTTAGATATTATTGTCAGATGTTACTATGGAATACTGAAGTATAATTACAAGAATTTCATACGTGTCAAAGCCTTTTATTGACAATTACATGAAGTCGATGCAAAGAGTCAATATTTGCAGTGTTGACCCTTCTTTTTCAAGACCTCTGCAATTAACTTCTGGGCCACATCCTGACTGATGGCAGCCCATTCTTGCATAAAAAATGCTTGGAGTTTGACAGAATTTGTGGGGTTTTGTTTGTCCACCCGCCTCTTGAGGATTGACCACAAGTTCTCAATGGGATTAAGGTCTGGGGAGTTTTCTGGCCATGGACCCAAAATATCAATGTTTTGTTTCCAGAGCCACTTAGTTATCACTTTTGCCTTATGGCAAGGTGCTCCATCATGCTGGAAAAGGCATTGTTCATCACCAAACTGTTCCTGGATAGTTGGGAGACGTTGCTCTCAGTGGATGTGTTGGTACCATTCTTTATTCATGGCTGTGTTCTTAGGCAAAATTGTGAGTGAGCCCACTCCCTTGGCTGAGAAGCAACTCCACACATGAATGGTCTCAGGATGCTCACCTTGTCTTCTCCAGACAAGCTTTTTCAGGATGCCCCAAACAATTGGAAAGGGGATTCTTCAGAGAAAATGACTTTGCCCCAGTCCAATCCCTGTACCTTTTGCAGAATATCAGTCTGTCCCTGATGTTTTTCCTGGAGAGAAGTGGCTTCTTTGCTGCCCTTCTTGACACCAGGCCATCCTCCAAAAGTCTTCGCCTCACTGTGCGTGCAGATGCACTCACACCTCCCTGCTGCCATTCCTGAGCAAGCTCTGTACTGGTGGTACCCCGATCCCACAGCTGAATCAACTTTAGGTCCTGGTGCTTGCTGGACTTTCTTGGGCACCCTGAAGCCTTCTTCACAACAATTGAACTTCTTGATGATCCAATAAATGGTTGATTACAATCTTACTGGCAGAAATATCCTTGCCTGTGAAGCCCTTTTTGTGCAAAGCAATGATGACGGCACGTGTTTCCTTGCAGGTAACCATGTTTGACAGTGGAAGAACAATGATTCCAAGCACCACCCTCCTTTTGAAGCTTCCAGTCTGTTATTCAAACTCAATCGTCATGACAGAGTGATCTCCAGCCTTGTCCTCATCAACACTCACACCTGTGTTAAAGAGAGAATCACTGACATGATATCAGCTGGTCCTTTTGTGGCAGGGCTGAAATGCAGTGGAAATGTTTTTTGGGGATTCAGTTCATTTGCATGGCAAAGATGGACTTTGCAATTAATTCATCTGATCACTCTTCATAACATTCTGGAGTATATGCAAATTGCCATCATACAAACTGAGGCAGCAGACTTTGTGAAAATGTATATTTGTGTCATTCTCAACTTTTGGCCACGACTGTACAACTGCATTCCTTCCGCAGGGTGCTGAAATTCATACTTTGAATAAAAACTTCTCAAACACAACCAATGTCTTTTTCCTCATTAAATGAAGAAAAGGACCGATTTTGTGTTTCTCAAGTCAGCGTGAATGTGTTTGTGCCAATTGAATCTAATTTTACGGAGTGCGTATTACGAGCAAGACAATGGTGAGCATTTTCAGACTTACATTTTTTACAAGAGTGTCACGGCTTTCTTCCCTTGAAGGAGAGGAGGACCAAAATGCAGCATAGTTCGTGTTCAACATGTTTTCATGAAAGACAAAAACGTGAACACCACACAAATACAAAATAACCAACGTGGCAAAACCGAAACAGTCCTATCTGGTGCAGAGAACACAAAGACAGGAAACAATCACCCACAAAGTACCCACAGAATATGGCTGCCTAAATATGGTTCCCAATCAGAGACAACGATAGACAGCTGCCTCTAATTGAGAACCAATCTAGGCAACCATAGACATGCAAAATACCTAGAAAGAAGACAGCCCCATAAACATACAAAACCCCTAGACAAGACAAAAAACACATACATCACCCATGTCACACTCTGACCTAACCAAAATAACGAGGAAAACAAAGAATACTAAGGTCAGGGTGTGACAAAGAGTCATCTGATGGTGACTCAATGTTGTTGCTCGTAAATCCTGCTACCGGTTATCAAAACTTAACCCCACCTCGATATAAGAGGACGGAGTTAAGCATTCCTCTGAGAGATCTGATATTCTGAACAGCGCAAGACGAGATGTAGGCCAATGTCATAGGCCTATCGTCAATCAATCACATTTCTCAAATCCAGCTAAACTTGGAGAGGACAGTTGCCTAACAATTTACAAAAAGCGCGCTTCTGACGAAGAGCTTCAAAATGAAGTAAATAGCCATATTAGACTGAAAGATAGTTAATTTCGTCAAACTTGTGAAGCTCTCTATGCTCATTAGTTACTCATTGAACATATTTGCTGTTACTTCCATTAGTTCCGTTTTAGAAGTCTCCATTCCTATCTATTTAAATTCCCTGGCTGAGGGGAATGTAAAACCAGAAGTGTTTCCTTAACCAAATATTCCCAGATTTTCATAAAACAGTCACATGTGGTCTCTCGTTTCTACATCAACAAATTTTGCGTGAGGCAAAAGAGTAGTTTATGTGCGCTTCAATCAGCTTACTCAGTGCAGCAGGAGTAGGGGTGTAGTGCTTCTGGAGCTCACCCAAGCATTGCTCTGCCACTTTTCACAATGGTGCTCGTTAAGTAAAGTTCAAAGCATAATGATCACATAATGATTAATTAGTATTCTAACAGAATCAAATATAATAGCATAGTATAACATTACTAAGACACAAAAAACACCACCTTAGTAATTTCTTATGAGATTTTAGGATGGTTAGCTGAATAGGTCAAACATTTTCACATTGGCCAAAACAAGTGCTCTCCACTAGGCTGAATTTGCTTGGATTTAAACAAAATGTGTCATCAGGAAGTATTCAGAGCACATTTTGTTGTTACAGCCTGAATTCAAAATGGATTACATAGATGTTTTTATTTCACCCATCTACACACAATATCCTGTAATAACAAAGTAAAAACATGTTTTTAGAAATGTTGGCAAATTTCTTGAAAATGAAATACAGAAAATTATTTTACATAGTTATTCACACCCCTGAGTCAATACATGTTAGAATCACCTTTGGCAGTGATTACAGCTGTGAGTCTTTCTGAGAAAGCCTCTAAAAGCTTTGCACACCTGGATTGTACAATATTTTCTCATTATTATTAAAACATTTCTTCAAACTCTGTCAAGTTAGTTGTTGATCATTGCTAGACTGCCATTTCCATGTCTTGCTAAAGATTTTCAAGACGATTTATGTCAAAACTGTAACTAGGCCACACAGGAACATTCAATGTCGCCTTGGTAAGCAACCCCAGTGAATATTTAGCCTGGTGTTTTAGGTTATTGTCCTGCTGAAAGGTGAATTTGTCTCCCAGTGTCTGTTGGAAAGCAGACTAAACCAGGTTTTCCTATAGGATTTAGCCCATGCTGTTCCGTTTCTTTTGATGCTAAACAAAAGTCCTTAGTCCTTGCCAATAACAAGCATACCCATAACATGATGCAGCCACCACAATACATATGAAGAGTGGTACTCATTGATATGTTGTGTTGGATTTGCCCCAAACATAATGCTTCATTTTTTTGCCACATTTTTTACAGTTTTACTTTAGTGCCTTGTTGCAAACATGATGCAGGTTTTAGAATATTTTTTATTCTGTTCAGGCTTCCTTCTTTTCACTCTGTCATTTAGGTTAGTATTGTGGAGTAACTACAATGTTGTTGATCCATCCTCAGTTTTCTCCTATCACAGACATTAAATTCTGTAACTGTTTTAAAGTCACTATTGGCCTCATGGTGAAATCCCTGAGCGGCTTGGCCGTGGGAAGATGTTATGGGATAAGGGAGCTGTCAACTTAATTTTTTTACCCATTTACCAATAGGTGCCCTTCTTTGCAAATTATTGGAAAACCTCTCTCGTCTTTGTGGTTGAATCTGTGTTTGAAATTCACTGCTCGACTGAGGGACCTTACAGATAATTGTATGTGTGGAGTACAGAGATGATGTTGTCATTCAAAAATGTTGTTTTACTCCAGAATTGATGTAAGCTTGCCATAACAGAGGGAATTGATGTAAGCTTGCCATAACAAAGGGGATTGGTGTAAGCTTGCCATAACAATGGGGATTGATGTAAGCTTGCCATAACAAAGGGGATTGATGTAAGCTTGCCATAACAAAGGGGATTGATGTAAGCTTGCCATAACAAAGGGGATTGATGTAAGCTTGCCATAACAAAGGGGATCGATGTAAGCTTGCCATAACAAAGGGGATTGATGTAAGCTTGCCATAACAAAGGGGATTGATGTAAGCTTGCCATAACAAAGGGGATTGATGTAAGCTTGCCATAACAAAGGGAATTGATGTAAACTTGCCATAACAAAGGGGATTGATGTAAGCTTGCCATAACAAAGGGGATTGATGTAAGCTTGCCATAACAAAGGGGATTGATGTAAGCTTGCCATAACAAAAGGGATTGATGTAAGCTTGCCATAACAAAGGGGATTGAATACTTAGAAACACTTAGAAAAACATAATTCCACTGACATAATTCCACTTTGACATAATTCCACTCTGACACTTTGACTCCATCCAGGTCTCATGTAAGATGGCGCCGACAGAGATGGTTGCCTCGCTTCGCGTTCTTAGGGTATTATGTGTAGGCCAGTGACACAAAATCTCAATTTAATCAATTTTAAATTCAGGCTGTAACACAACCAAATGTGGAAAAAGGAAAGGGGTGTAAATACTTTCTGAAGGCACTGTAGTTTGTTAACACCATCTGCTCTAATTGGCTCAGGAAACAGTCATTCGAGAAAATCTAAATTCATATTCCCATGAACCTGATTGAGTTAAAATGATTGTCATGGAGATGCAGTTTGGAGGTTTCACTGGTAAAACGTGATGAATGCGGCCAAAATGTTCTATTCATGGAGGCTAGACTGTCCTGCAAAATCATCCTGTTGTCCTGCATTTGGGTATTTTAAACGTGGAGCTGTGACACACTCAACCCACACTCACTCACCCACTCACACATAGCATTACATTAGCAAAGCGGCAGACATCTGCTTAGAGAAGCCAAGAAGTCAAGTGATTGACAATGCCTACATTGTTGCTGCCATATGTAGTAGTAATCTCACTTACAGCTTAGTGGTGAAGTAGCATTCTTATATAATAACCTGAAGGCCTGCTGAAGCCTTTATAGATCAGGGTCTGTATTCCTAAAAAAAAGTGTCTCAGAGTAGGAGCACTGATATAGGGTCGGTTTTCCCTTTCAGATCATAATGAATAATATGGTGCTGAGACGTTTTATGAATATGGGACCAGTGGTTTGTACTGTAACCAGACCTGTTAGTAGCTTAGAGAAAGAGTGATCCTGATCCTTAAGCCCAATGGGGAACTCTGTTCCTGCAGGGCCAATCTGTAGCCTGGTTTTCATTTTCATCCCATTTCCTCCATGTTAATGTCTTCAATTATATATTTACCTGCCTTACATCCAGTCCTGTGTGCCTATTGTTTACAAGCTAAAGTATGGGCCACAGAGGATATCATATCTGGTAACAATTTTGAGCCTCAGACACACTGGAGCATGAGCGTATAAACAGTCCTGTGGAGTTTGAGTTTAAGGATTGAGCCCCTGTCCCTCCTTTTTCAAAGACCTTCAATTCCCTTAGACAAGTTTGTGTTTGTGTTTCAACATACTGCCATGTCAGCTGCTGGTAAAATAGATACAGGCTATATAGAGATATAGGCCATATAGTGTTGTGTGTCTGTAGGTCTGTACCATCCCTTTGTTACCTCTCGTATGGTATGGTGAGAGGGACAGGGCTGGTTTGGATCAATTCCTCCTCAATTTAGTACATTTGGGAATTGAACTGACCTTCAATTCATGAATTCATGATAGATCCTCATAGAAAATGACAGGTACTTTTCAATTAAATTCTTATTCATTCATTCATCACTTCCTAAACTGATTGAATTAAAATGTAATTGTAATGTAAATGCAATCACTGCCTCATTGCCTGCATCCGCTATGGGTCCACGGTCAAATGACCACCCCTCATCATTGTCAAACGCTCCCTAAAACACTTCTGCGAGCCGGCCTTTCTAATCGACCAGGGCCGGGTATCCTGGAATAATATTGACCTCACCCCGTCAGTCGAGGATGCCTGGTCGTTTTTTAAAAGTAATTTTCTCACCATCATAAATAAGCATGCCCCTTTCAAAAAATGTAGAACTAGGAACAGATATAGCCCTTGGTTCACTCCAGACCTGACTGCCCTTGACCAGCACAAAAACATCCTGTGGCGGACTGCAATAGCATCAAATAGTCCCCGCGATATGCAACTGTTCAGGGAAGTCAGGAACCAATACACGCAGTCAGTCAGGAAAGCAAAGGATAGCTTTTTCAAACAGAAATTTGCATCCTGTAGCTCTAACTCCAAAACGTTTTGGGACACTGTAAAGTCCATGGAGAACAAGAGCACCTCCTCCCAGCTGCCCACTGCTCTGAGACTAGGTAACACGGTCACCACCGATAAATCCATGATAATCGAACATTTCAATAAGCATTTCTCTATGGCTGGCCATGCTTTCCTCCTGGCTACCCCAGCCCCGGCCAACGGCTCCGCCCCCCTGCATCTACTTGCCCGAACTTCCCCAGGTTCTTCTTCACCCAAATCCAGTTTGCAGATGTTCTGAAAGAGCTGCAAAACCTGGACACGTACAAATCAGCTGGGCTAGACCATCTGGACCCTCTATTTCTAAAACTATCCGCCGCCATTGTTGCAACCCCTATCACCAGTCCGTTCAACCTCTCCTTTGTATCGTCCAAGATCCCTAAAGATTGGAAAACTGCCGCTGTCATCCCCCTCTTCAAAGGGGGAAACACTCTAGACCAAAACTGTTATAGACCTATATCTATCCTGCCCTGCCTCTCTAAAGTCTCGAAAGCCAAGTTAATAAACAGATCACTGATCATTTCGAATCCCGCGTACCTTCTCCGGTGTGTAATCCGGTTTCCGAGCTGTTCACGGATGCAACTCAGCCATGCCCAAGGTACTAAACAATATCATAACCGCCATCGATAAAAGACAGTACTGTGCAACCGTCTTCATCGACCTGGCCAAGGCATTCAACTCTGTCAATCACCTCATTCTTATCGGCAGACTCAACAGGCTTGGTTTCGCAAATGGCTGCCTCGCCTGGTTCACCAACTACTTTGCAGACAGATTTCAGTGTGTCAAATCGGAGGGCCTGTTGTCCAGACCTCTAGCAGTCTCTATGGGGTTGCCACAGGGTTCAATTCTCAGGCCGACTCTTTTCTCTGTATAAATCAATGATGTCGCTCTTGCTGCGGGTGATTCCCTGATCCACCTCTACGCAAAGGACACCATTCTGTATACATCTGGCCCTTCTTTGGACACAGTGTTAACTAACCTCCAAATGAGCTTCAATGCCATACAACACTAATTCCGTGGCCTCCAACTGCTCTTAAACGCTAGTAAAACCAAATGCATGCTTTTCAAGCGTTCGCTGCCCGCACCTGCCCACCCGACTAGCATCACTACCCTGGACGGTTCTGACCTAGAATATGTGGACAACTACAAAACCTAGTGTCTGGCTAGACTGTAAACTCTCCTTCCAGACTCATATTAAACATCTCCAATCCAAAATCAAATCTAGAATCGGCTTTCTATTTCTCAACAAAGCCTCCTACACTCACGCCGCCAAACTTACCCTAGTAAAACTGATTATCCTACCGATCCTCGACTTCGGTGATGTCATCTACAAAATAGCTTCCAATACTCTACTCAGCAAACTGGATGCAGTCTATCACAGTGCCATTAGTTTTGTTACCAAAGCCCCTTATACCACCCACCACTACGACCTGTATGCTCTAGTCGGCTGGCCCTCGCTACATATTAGTCGCCAGACCCACTGGCTCCAGGTCATCTATAAGTCTATGCTAGGTAAAGCTCCGCCTTATCTCAGCTCACTGGTCACGATAACAACACCCACCCGTAGCACGCGCTCCAGCAGGTATATCTCCCTGGTCATCCCCAAAGCCAAAACGTCCTTTGGCCGCCTTTCCTTCCAGTTCTCTGCTGCCAGTGACTGGAACGAATTGCAAAAATCGCTAAAACTGGAGACTTATATTTCCCTCACCAACTTTAAATATCAGCTATCTGAGCAGCTAACCGATCGCTGCGGCTGTACATAGTCCATCTGTAAATAGCCCACCCAATCTACCTACCTCAACCCAATACTGTTTTTATTTACTTTTCTGCTCTTTTGCACTCCAGGATCTCTACTTGCACATAATCATCTGCTCATTTATCACTCCAGTGTTAATCTGCTAAATTCTAATTACTTTGCTACTATGGCCTATTTATTTCCTACCTCCTCACGCCATTTGCACACACTCTATATAGACTTTCATTTTTTCTATTGTGTTATTGACTGTACTCTTGTTTATTCCATGTGTAACTCTGTGTTGTTGTTTGTGTTGCACTGCTTTGCTTTATCTTGGCCAGGTTGCAGAACTTGATCTCAACTAGCTTACCTGGTTAAATAAAGGTGAAATTAAAATTAAATAAAAATAAAAATTGTAGCGGCTGTCGTGCCTACAGAAATCAATAACATAAATGGTATTGTCATATGTACAGGATAGGCGTGGTGTAGGCTTCACAGTTCATTGAAATGCTTACTGGTGGCAATCTTATTCACTCATCATGGGGCTATGTCTTTTGTATTATGTCATGTGATCTAGCACGGACCTAGGACATGTTTGCAGTCTTTGTTTGGTTTTAGGTGTGTAGCCCACGGGTTGTGCTGTTTCCTCTCCCCTTGCTATTGCTCTCTCCCTCCCTATTTATGTATTTGAATGTATTGGACGCCGTAAAACACCAGCGTGGTCGTGCCCTGCCTGGCCGTGAAAACTCCCGTCCACTGGTCTACACAGGCCATTGCTGCTGTGCTGCTCACAACTATGGTTGCGTAAGAGTGGAAGCAAACTACGAGGAACCCAAGAGCCGCTTGTCGAACAGCCTCGCCGACACTCCATCGCTAGCAATCATGGTTTGGTATCGTATAATAATCAGAGACTACATGTTTCCTTAAGTCTGTAAGCATAGTCATTCATATTTGACATTATAAAGTTGTCTTACATGCATAATCGTAGCCTATTTCCACAAGTGGTGCTTTGCAATATCAAGGTAATTTTATCAATTGAGTTTTCAGTGATTAATATTCATCCATGCTTTATGAGCTCAGTCCTGACATTAACTCTCATCACTCTAGGGATTATCATTTAATTTGTATTTCGTTTTGTCATTAAATGTCTTCTACAACCACTCCATCTTGAATAATTCTGCATTCTCCAGTCTCCTAGCACAAACCAAATGGCAGGGTGTCGATCGACAGTTATATATCAATTAAGAACTGTGGCTTTCAGCTCCAGTTACGTTGCCTGTAGACTATTAATGCAAATTGCATTAATGTTGCAAGTGGAGCTTCAGTTTCTAAGAACCGGGTCAGATCTTGCCTGAACTGACTCAGATTTTTTTTTCTCTATGCAACCTTCAAAAATCCAACCCAACTGACAAAGATTGGTCTCACAGTCACCAACCTCTGTTTGCAAATTAAGGCTACCCAGTAATGGGTTCCACCAAGTTGGTTTCTTTACTGCTAGCGTGCACCTGCACATCCTTGCTTAGCACTCGCAAAAGGTGCCTTTCATGGTTGGTCCTACAGTTTCTATGGTCATGTTGCAACAGTGCCTTGACGATCTCAACATCTCATTATCTGTTAGACATCTGTCCCACTGAGACGTGTTTTACTACGGATGCTTCCCCTCCGTGTACTTTCTGCAGTGCATTACCCTTAACCTAGCGGATAGAAGTGATGACTTTGTAACCAAAAGGTTGCTGGTTCGATCCCGAGCCGACTAGCGTACAAATCTGCCAATGTGCCATTGAGCAAGGCACTTAACCCTAATTGCTCCTGTAAGTTGCTCTGGATAAGAGTGTCTAGTAAAATGTGAAGAAAAAAATATGTTAATGTAAAGACAGGGGGCCTTAAGTCATAGGCCTAGTGACAGGAAATCACTATAGCCTCACTCTTAAGCATTACAAATTGGGTTCCTGGGGTACTATCATAATAGCCTACACTCAATCCTGTCTTATGCTAATATATATTCACGCCCGACCCGGCTCTGCTCCTCATTACAACCCTCATCCAAATTATGTTTCTCTTCTTCTTTTCTCAAGTGATATAAAAGGTGTTATCTTTCACCTCGACACTACACTGGTCACTTGTTCAGAACTGGAGCTGCAACCACAGCAGCCACACTAGGTATAATTCCACCCTCACTCTCCAGCAGCTAAATCTAGGTGGCTGGTCATGCTCTGCCTACACCTCATATCTTAGGCCCAATCTATTGGTCATCCTCCCTGCACATTGGTCCTTTTACCATAGCTATCAATAGCTACGTTAGTTGGCGAGTATCCAATTACACTCATGTATATAGCAGTGGCGGTCATTCATTATTCCACCATATGTAACAATGTGAGACACTCAGCAGGCCGGCATTGGGTCAGACGCACTTTGGCACGTGTCCCTATCGCTTCGTATTACCACATGCATGACTGGGTTTGAAGCAAAGCAGGTGACTCATTTTATCATACAAATCGTATTACAGCATGTGTGGTTGAGTTCTACGTACCAGCATATGTAGCATTTCATCTAAACACATTAGAAAATGTTTGATTCCGGCGCTTAGCGCCATGCTTTATTGACAATTTGAATATCATTTCCATTACAGCATAATCTCGCTCATGTTCTATTTCTCGCATGCATCTCATTTACATGTAATTAATTATTTTCATTGTTTTCAATCTTTAGACCCAATTGTTGCTTCATTGCGTCCCTTCTCCCTGGTAATTAACTTATATTCTCTTTGGGGGGGTTTCGATGCCAGCCATCACACCATCTGGCTCCGAGGATCTTCCCTCTGAGACTAGGCCATTCCCAAACTATTTAATAAAATGTCATATTGCATTCCGTCTTTGTTGTTCATTCAGTTAAGCCTGTACTTGATTGGAATGTAGTTTACCATCAGAAAGGCTGGTCGGAATGGTTGTTTAACTTCATAACAGTAAGCACGACATAATTAACTTTGTTTCCCATTCTGCGGGCATAGTGGGAATGAATACAACCGTATCATCAGCATAGTGCCTTGTTTCTTCTTTTCTTCCCTATTAGCCATGTGCGGAATGTAATTCATCTAGTTACTTGTAGCCTATAAGCCCGGCACAATAATGCATGTTCCTCACTCTTGCTGTTTAACCTATGGGATCACTCTTTCAATTATCACCTTCCTGGTGTAAATCTTGGGATCTATTTATATGGGATCTTACCCTCGTTCTCTCACCACCAGCTATAATAACCTTAATTGGAACTCCTTTCCCCCAGTGGGGGGGGGGGGGGGGGTTCGAAGCCCCGCATGGCTACCTGCCATCACATCATCTGGCTCTTACAATCTTCCTTCGGAGACACGGCAATTCCGAAAAATCATTTAAGAAAATGTCATATTGCATTCCGTCTTTGTTGTTCATTCAGTTGTCTGTCATCAATTGAGCCTATTTTTAGCCCATCACTATACTCTATGTAGGAAAAGAGAGAGTGATAGCAGTTTTCATTGGCATGGCTCAAACACAGAACCTTGCCTTTGCGTTGTTGTTAGACACCTGCAGAGTGGCCCTAAAACACTGTCTAGAAGAGGGGTCTCCAGCTATTTCTCACATGCAGCTGTAGTCACACCAGCTATACCACCATCACATTACCCACCGGTAGCATTGTGTTCGGGGAACTCTCAGGTTCCATCTCATTGACTCCTTAAATGACCACCTGGAGCAGAGCTGAGAAGCCCTCAGGAGAGCTCAGTGTGTGGGTTTGTTGACAGTGTGTAAAGGTACCCAGACTACCCACCCGCCCAGTGGTCCAAGCCAACAAAACACTGCTTCATGAAAATCCCTCTGTGAGTGATTCAACCTGCCATTGATTTCAGAGGCATTGGGTAAGCACAATAGTTGTATCAACTCTGATGGCACTGCCAAACAGAGGAGACAGGAGGACAAAGGGATAGCACTGCTGATGTTCCTGGAGCTTTCAGCCCACACATTGACTGACTGGAGGGAGACTGGCAAGGTAAACACAAAGACGTCAGTACGTCCATTTAAACAAGCAGACATACGTTTAGGGAGGTGTGTGTGGGGGGGTGATTGGTGGGTGTTCCTGGCATTCATGAGATGTTCTTTTGATGTACGACACACATAATTAAGCACAGTACACATTTGCACATAAACACACACCTACCTGTCTCAGGTAGTCCTGCTCCACGCTGGTTGGCTGCTCGCCGCACCTTCCTTGCGGGGACAAGACCAGAAATATACACACATCAGTCAGTCATCAGTCACTCACATTAAAAACACATCACTCCGTGTGTACTGAGTGTGTTTTGCATCGTTGGCTCACTGTAGACAACTGAGAGTTCCCTTTGAGAAAGAGAGAGCGAGAGAGCGAGAGAGAGAGAGAGAGAGAGAGAAAAGCAAAGCAGCTGGGGGCCCCACTGGTCCCAAACACACACATCTGGAGGATGCCCAGGAAATGCTCAGTAAATACTTAGAAAGCTCCCATAAAGCATTTCTCTCTCCCTCCCTATCCCCTGCCCCCCTCTTCTCCTCCATGAAAATGCTGGCAATCAGGAGAGGGACTGAAGATGAGTTCATTGATCAGTGTAGCAGATACATTTTTTTAAACCTTTATTTATCTAGGCAAGTCAGTTAAGAACAAATTCTTATTTATAATGACAGCCTACCTGGGAACAGTGGGTTAACTGCATTGTCCTGGGCAGAACAACATGTGTGTACCTTCTCAGCTCAGGAATTTGAATCAGCAACCTTTCAGTTACTGGCCCAACGCTCTAACCGCTAGGCTACCTGCCGGCCCTTAGACTTAGTTCTGGAAGACACCCAAAGCCCCACAGATCTGTGGACACTGGATATGCATTGCAGAGAGGAAACAAAGCACAATACTAAGCCAGTCATTATGAGGTGCCACAGTAGCTCATGGGTCTGAGTACCCACATCCATACCACCACTTTCCGAACAAAACATTTTAGTGCCCCCCCCCAATACAAGTTTAGATAGCTAGACTAATTTACCAATCCAAACATTTTTTGCTGACATGGGATAATTGAGTAAATGTCAGTGACTGACATAACAAACAAAAAAAACTGCTGATACACAATCAAATTTCGAAATTGCACCATGTGTATTCTATTATTCTAACTCTCAACAGTAAAACGAGATTCTGGCTGAGTTCCCCAAAAATATATTATTTGAAAAATTGAGGGGACCACCAGTAGCCCATCCGTGCCCTCGGATTTTGTGATGTTTTTGTCTAATAATTGCTGCAGAAAATGCTTAATTAAGCAATCAATAAAATGGTTGGAGAAGAGTCAGATAGGCTCATCCTATCACGACTCAGGATATGACCCAGATGCAGTCACAGGAGGCAGATAGTACAGTACTCAGATGATTTATTGTAAACACGGGCAGGCAAAGGGCAGGTCGAGGACAGGCAGGGGTTCGTGATCAGGTCTGAGTCAGGCAGGTACAGGACGGCAGGCAGGCTTGGGGTCAGGGCAGGCAGAATAGTCAGAACTGGGAAAACTAGGAAACAGAACTTGAGAAAAAGAAAGATGGGAAAGCACGCTGGTAAGACTTGACAAGACAAACTGGCAACAGACAAACAGAGAACTCACGTATAAATACAGAGGGGATAATGGGAAGATGGGTGACACCTGGAGGGGGGTGGAGATAATCACAAAAATCCCAGGACATTGAATATCTCACCAAGAGGGTGCAAGACAGCGCCGAGTCTTAAATGAACAAAACAGCCCAAGTGCCAAACAATAGTAACCCCAAGCCTCGGAATGAGTTCCAAAGAAAGGGCGTTTTATTTTAACAAGCTCAAAAGGAAAAACAACAGGACAACAGAAAAATCCCCACTCAGACACAGTCCAGGGAAAACCCGTAGAACAAGAGCGAAATAAAACGCACCCCAACCTCACTGACAGTTCAACGAAAATAATCCCGCACAAAACCTCAATGGAAATGTCTAATTAAATACCCCCCTAATTAACCAAAGTGAAACCAGGTGAACACAAAAAAGACATAACCAAAAGAAAAGGAAAAGTGGCAGCTAGATGACCGGCGACGACGACCGCCGAGCGCCGCCCGAACAGGGAGAGGAGAAGTCGTGACACCTGGGTTCAAATACTATTTCAGGTATTTTAATTACTTTTCAATACATTTCAAAAGAAGTATTTAGATAACCTTTATTATTTTTAAAAGTTGTTTTATATTGGAATGTATTTCAAATCAAATTTAATTTGTCACATGCACAGATAACAACAGGTTATCGTGAAATGCTTACTGAAACAAGCCCTTAACCAACAATGTAGCTCAAGAAATATAAATATTTACTAAAGAAACAAGTAAGAAAAAAACAAGTATAAAAAATAAGTAACACAACAAAATGACACAACAATAACGAGGCTATATACAGGGAGTACCGGTACCGAGTCAATGTGTGGGGGTACAGGTTAGTCGAGGTAATTTGTAAAGTGACCATTCCCAAGACGTAGTTTGTCTTATTGTTCCCCCTTCCGAAAGGTACATCCTCTCCTTTTGGTGAAGCAAACACTCTTTTCTTCCTCCAGACTCCTCTACTGCCGGTTCCCTCCCCTTTCTTGTAGGGGAAAGAGAAAAGGTTATTAGTACCGTCAGCAGTGCTTAATTGCCTCTGGTGGTTCTTCCACATAACATTGAGGGAGAGGTTGTTGTCCTGGCACCACACTGCCAGGTCTCTGACCTTCTCCTTATAGGCTGTCTCATTATTGTCGGGGATCAGGCCACTGTTGTATCATCAGCAAACTTAATGATGGTGTTGGAGTTGTGCTTAGCAGTTGTGGGTGAACAGGGAGTACAGGAGGGGAGTACGCACGCACCCCTGAGGGTCCCCCAGTGTTGTGGATCAGTGTTGCAGATGTGTTGTTCCCTACCCTTACCTCCTGGGGGCGGCCTGTCAGGAAGTCCAGGATCCAGTTGCAGAGTGAGGTGTTTAGACCCAGGGTCCTTAGCTTAGTGATGAATTTTGAAGGTACTATGGTGTTGAACGCTGAGCTGTAGTCATTGAACTACATTCTCACATAGGTGTTCCTTTTGTCCAGGTGGGAAAGGGCAGTGTGGAATCAAATCCAATTTTATTGGTCACATACTGGAGTGCGAATGAGATTGCGTAATCTGTTGGGGCGGTATGCGAATTGAAGTGGGTCAAGGGTTTCTGGTATGATGGTGTTGATGTGAGCCATGAGCAGTCTTTTAAAGCACTTCATGGCTACTGACGTGAGTCCTACTATCAAAAACAATTTGGGTAAGTATTTGTTTTTTTTACAAATAACCATTTGATAACAAGTTCAAACAGGTGCCATTAATACAGGTAACGAGTGGAGGACAGAGGAAGCTCTTAAAGAAGTTGTTACAGGTCTGTGTGAGCCAGAAATCTTGCTTGTTTGTAGGTGACCAAATACTTATTTTCAACCATAATTTGCAAATAAATTCATTAAAAATCCTACAATGTGATTTTCTGGAGGTTTGTTTCTCATTTTGTCTGTCATAGTTGAAGTGTACCTATGATGAAAATTACAGGCCTCTCTCATCTTTTTAAGTGGGAGAACTTGCATAATTGATGGCTGACTAAATACTTTTTTGCCCCACTGTATATAGTCCTGAAATGGCATCATATTCCTTATACAGTTGCATCAAAATATGTGTTATTTGTTGGCTTGTCTGTTTTGCATTTTATTTTGGCATTAATACATGTCACATATCATTGGGTTAATAAAACCTCATACAAACATGGTCTCTTTTTTTTTCTTGTGTAAGGCAGCTCCAAAATGCAGGTGTTTCATTCTAGCTCCGTGCTTTCTGTGGTGGTGGGGCAAAGGCAGCATTGATTGGCTCAGTGTTCTGTCAGTCATGGGTACACTACGTCACCGCCAAGTCTAAGGGTAGAGCTAGAAAATTCTAGCCCCTTGGGTGCTGCCATAGTTACACTAGAAGTGCCCATCCAAGAAGGCTCAAGGTAGCTTTGATTGGACTGATCATGTCAGCATCATACTTTCAAAATCATCATGATTCAACCTTGTTTTTTCAGAGTTCCCAGTTGTTTTGAAAGCACCATAAATCCATAGAATGCCAGACTTTGATAACAAAATTTGTCCACGAAAGACTGCCGCGCCACCTTTCTGTTCAAATGAGCATAGCACAACAAGGTGAGTCCAAAAATGTATTGTATGCTGCTGCATAAATTATGTAATATGCCAGGGAGATATCTATACTGTAGCTAAGAAAGTAATACTAAGTGTATGTTGTGTAGTAAGATGTTAGTAGCCCATGTGCCTCACCCTAATTATTTGGTCTATTTACTCCTCTTCATTTCCCTACTGTTCTGACTTGGTGGTGCACATGTAGCCTATAACCTGTTTTAGAGAAATGTAATCATCAAATATTGTGAGATTTCATTGTCTGCTTATGTGCCCCCTTTATTTATTCCGCGGTTCTGATTTGGTGTACAGGGAGAACACTGTAAGAACGGCCCATGTTCTGAATTCTGTCGCTGTACATTTCAAAAGTGCTAAACAAATAGTTAAATTGACTTTGTCCCTCCTAGCTCGCTCATTAATGTCTTAATCGAAGTTACGGGTAGCCTCTTATGTAGGCCTTAACAGTTTGTGGGCAACGTTTGTCACCGTTAAAGTGCAATTCATGTATTGTTTAGTGTTGTGTTGTGGCTTTGTTGGCATGCATCCCACCTTTTTTTTGCCCCACCAAGAGGTACATGCTAAAATCGCCACTGATTGGCACTCTTGCACTTTTCTTAAAAGATTCCACATTTCTACTCTAATAAGTTAAAATTGAAGAAATGTAGTCTCCACACATTGTTATTAGATTTCCAACATTGCAGAACAAATTCTTTAAAAAATATATATGTTTACGCTTTGAATTTAGAAAATAAAGACAAATGGCATGGACAAAATTATTGACACACCTGAGCTGGTACTTGGTTACACAGTTTTGGCCAAGATAACTCCAGACAAATGCTTCTTGTAGCCAACAATGCTGCACCTTTCTATAGTCAATTTGGCCCACCTTTCAGCAGCAAGCTGCTCTAATTATTTAATGTTTGAGGAGTCCCCTCCATCAACTGCTATTTTCAGCTATCACCATAGGTTATGAATGTGATTCAGATCTGGGCTTTTCGCTGGCCACTTCAGAACAGCTCAGCATTTCTTCTTGAACTGTTCCAGGGTGCTTTTTGATGTGTTTTGTGGGTTATTGTATTGCTGGGGACAAAAGTAAGTGCATTACTTTTGACCAGAGTCCTATGGGGCCTGGAGTAGTGCACTATTTCCAGAATAGATTGACATTTCTGTCACAGCCCGTGTCAGTGCCTACTTAGTCAGCAGGCAGGGACTCTGATTCCCAGAGCCAGGATTTTATTTATTCACAAATTTACTTTAAGATCATCCTATAGCCAGCAGAGCAGTAAAAATACACATGATATCAGAAGCCAACGCTTTACAGCTGGCCATGAACAGCACCATATTTACAAAAAGGAAGAAAATAAAAGACAGATATATCATCAATGATCAGGAGTTGGACAAGGTGAGAACAGAGTTACAACTGAATGCCTATATTGGCAATAATATGAGTAAGTTATACAGTGCCTTGCGAAAGTATTCGGCCCCCTTGAACTTTGCGACCTTTTGCCACATTTCAGGCTTCAAACATAAAGATATAAAACTGTATTTTTTTGTGAAGAATCAACAACAAGTGGGAAACAATCATGAAGTGGAACGACATTTATTGGATATTTCAAACTTTTTTAACAAATCAAAAACTGAAAAATTGGGCGTGCAAAATTATTCAGCCCCTTTACTTTCAGTGCAGCAAACTCTCTCCAGAAGTTCAGTGAGGATCTCTGAATGATCCAATGTTGACCTAAATGACTAATGATGATAAATGCAATCCACCTGTGTGTAATCAAGAACACACCAGGCAGGTCCGAGATACTGTTGTGAAGAAGTTTAAAGCCGGATTTGGATACAAAAAGATTTCCCAAGCTTTAAACATCCCAAGGAGCACTGCGCAAGCGATAATATTGAAATGGAAGGAGTATCAGACCACTGCAAATCTACCAAGACCTGGCCGTCCCTCTAAACTTTCAGCTCATACAAGGAGAAGACTGATCAGAGATGCAGCCAAGAGGCCCATGATCACTCTGGATGAACTGCAGAGATCTACAGCTGAGGTGGGAGACTCTGTCCATAGGACAACAATCAGTCGTATATTGCACAAATCTGGCCTTTATGGAAGAGTGGCAAGAAGAAAGCCATTTCTTAAAGATATCCATAAAAAGTGTTGTTTAAAGTTTGCCACAAGCCACCTGGGAGACACACCAAACATGTGGAAGAAGGTGCTCTGGTCAGATGAAACCAAAATTGAACTTTTTGGCAACAATGCAAAACGTTATGTTTGGCGTAAAAGCAACACAGCTGAACACACCATCCCCACTGTCAAACATGGTGGTGGCAGCATCATGGTTTGGGCCTGCTTTTCTTCAGCAGGGACAGGGAAGATGGTTAAAATTGATGGGAAGATGGATGGAGCCAAATACAGGACCATTCTGGAAGAAAACCTGATGGAGTCTGCAAAAGACCTGAGACTGGGACGGAGATTTGTCTTCCAACAAGACAATGATCCAAAACATAAAGCAAAATCTACAATGGAATGGTTCAAAAATAAACATATCCAGGTGTTAGAATGGCCAAGTCAAAGTCCAGACCTGAATCCAATCGAGAATCTGTGGAAAGAACTGAAAACTGCTGTTCACAAATGCTCTCCATCCAACCTCACTGAGCTCAAGCTGTTTTGCAAGGAGGAATGGGAAAAAATTTCAGTCTCTCGATGTGCAAAACTGATAGAGACATACCCCAAGCGACTTACAGCTGTAATCGCAGCAAAAGGTGGCGCTACAAAGTATTAACTTAAGGGGGCTGAATAATTTTGCACGCCCAATTTTTCAGTTTTTGATTTGTTAAAAAAGTTTGAAATATCCAATAAATGTCGTTCCACTTCATGATTGTGTCCCACTTGTTGATTCTTCACAAAAAAATACAGTTTTATATCTTTATGTTTGAAGCCTGAAATGTGGCAAAAGGTCGCAAAGTTCAAGGGGGCCGAATACTTTCGCAAGGCACTGTATCTTTGTGTTAGCCAGGGTGTGAAAGTAATGCATTCTCTGTCCCTATATCCTCTCCAGAATATAGTGGGGTATGGGCAGTAATGTTAACATTGACACAAATTACAGGCCAGCTGGCTTGCTGTGTGGTAACCCATGTTAATTTAAACTGAACTGAAACCAGTTAGGTAGTAGCCTTTCATGTTGTATATACTGCTTGGCTTTGACAATAGGCCTTCAACATGCTAAGTATAATACATTCCTAAAAACATAATAAAACTCAATGACACAGACACCAGACAGACATATCTTAGTTATTGCATTCAGCCAGGCCTACAACATTTTATTTAAAAAATGATTAAAGCATAACTTCAACGGAAGTGGGTTTTTGGTGACTGGGATAATGGTGTTGATGTGAGCCATGACCAGCCTTTTGAAGCACTTCATGGCAACAGACATGAGTGCTACAGGTCAATAGTCGGTAGTTGTTTAGGCAGGTTACCTTAGTGTTCTTGGGAACAGGCACTATGGTGGGCTGCTTAAAACATGTTGGTATTACAGACTCGGACAGAGAGAGGTTGAAAATGTCAGTGAAGACACTTGCCAGTTGGTCAGCGCATGCTCTCAGTACACGTCCTGATAATCCGTCTGTCCCTGCGGCCTTGTGAATGTTGACCTGTTTAAAGGTCTTACTCACATCAACTGCGGAGATCGTGTTATTTGCCTCGAAGCGAGCATAGAAGTAGTTTAGCTCGTCTGGTAGGCTTGTGTCACAGGGCAGCTCTCGGCTCTGCTTCCCTTTGTAGTCTGTAATGGTTTGCAAGCCCTGCCACATCCGACAAGCATCAGAGCCGGTGTAGTACGATTTGATCTTAGTCATGTATTCACACTTTGCCTGTTTGATGGTTCGTCGGAGGGCATAGCGGGATTTCGTATAAGCTTCCCGCTCCTTGAAAGCGGCAGCTCTAGTTCAGTGCGAATGTTGCCTGTAATCCATGGCTTCTGGTTGGGGTATGTACGTACAGTCACTGTGGGGATGATGTCATCCATGCACTTTTTGATGAAGCCAATGACTGATGTGGTGTACTCCTCAATGCCATCAGAGGAATCCCGGAACAATTTCCAGTCTGTGCTAGCAAAACAATCCTGTAGCTTAGCATCTATTTCATCTGACCACTTTTTTATTGATCTAGTCACTGGTGATTCCTGCTTTAATTGTTGCTTGTACGCAGGAATCAGGAGGATAGAATTATGGTCAGATTTGCCAAATGGAGGGCGAGGGAGATCTTTGTATGTGTCTCTGTGTGTGGAGTAAAGGTGGTCCAGAGTTTTTTCCCCCTCTAGTTACACACTTAACATGCTGATAAAAATTTGGTAAAACGGATTTAAGTTTCCCTGCATTAAAGTCCCAGGCTACTAGGAGCACCGCCTCTGGGTGAGCATTTTCTTGTTTGCTTATGGTGGAATACAGCTCATTCAATGCTATCTTAGTGCCAGCCTCTGACTGTGGTGGTATGTAAACAGCTACAAAAAATACAGATGAAAACTCTCTATTTAGGTAATGTGGTCTAGAGTATATCATGAGATACTCTACTCAGACGAGCAATAGTCCGCCGCCTATTGTCTTACCAGACGCCGCTGTTCTATCCTGCCGGTGCAGCGTATAACCAGCCAGTAGGCCAGTAGGTTGATATTGTCGTCGTTCAGCCACGTCTCCGTGAAGCATAAGATATTACAGTTTTGAATGTCCCATTGGTAGTTTAATCTTCCGTGTAGGTCCTCTATTTTATTGTTCAAAGATTGCACGTTTGCTAGCAGAATGGAAGGAAGTGGGGGTTTATTAGATCGCCTACGAATTCTCAGATGGCAGCCCACCCTACAGCCCCTTTTTGTCCGCCTCCTCTTCACGCAAATCACGGGGATCTGGGCCTGTTCCCAAGAAAGCAGTATATCGTCCGCGTCGGGCTCGTCATTCTGCCAGTCTGTGGTGAGTAATCACAGTCTTGTTGTCCAGAATAATGGTAGCGGCAACATTATGTACAAAATACGTTTAAAGTTGCAAATTTAAAAAAACACAATCGGTTCGGGGCACGTAAAACGTCCGGCGCCATCTTACATCTTCCACATGCAGCATGAGCATTTTGTTTTGGGAAATGAACAATGTAAACGTTCCAGTGTTGCCATTATGTCCAGCAGGAGTAATTCATTCCATGCAGCCCTATATGATTGCCTTTGTAGGGGAGGGATCTGTGACTGTGTACATTTGCGATGAACAAATAATTGAATTAAGAAATTGAAAAAAAATGCAGAGTAAACTAAAAAGTGGGACTCGGCATAATGCAGTCAACATGTTACACTGTTCACAGGTGTCACAGCTGGCTGAAGGACTGGACCAAAGTGCAGCATGGTAAGCGTACATTTTCTCTTTATTCAAAAATGACAAACGAAGAACAAAAACCAAACCGTGAAGCTTTGGGCTATGTGCCCTGAACAAAAGTTAACTTCCCACAAAACAGGTGGGGGAAAAGGGTACCTAAGTATGGTTCTCAATCAGAGACAACGATAGACAGCTGCCTCTGATTGAGAACCACACCCGGACAAACACATAGAAATAGAAAATCATAGAACATAGACTGCCCACCCAAATCACACCCTGACCAAACCAAAATAGAGACATAAAACGCTCTCTACGGTCAGGGTGTGACAACAGGGGTCTGTTTGGGGGCTGTTCTGGGGCAGTGAGACAAACCAGAGAAGAAGGCTACAATGGCATGGTACAACGGGCCCTTATGGAAGACATTGCAGGCAATTACAGTACAGTAGTCGAGTTACTTATACAAGCTATGCAATATATACACAGGCAAGCCACAGAGAGAGCTGGAGACCTAAGCGGAGAGAGGGAGAGATTTTGGCGGAAGAGAGAGAGATAAGGCAGACATTGTTACTCACTGTCCCACAGGCTACAGAGAGGTAATTATGCCATCACAGAAACACAGCTCTGTCCATAGAGGCAGAGACTCTGGAGGACTGATCATTTGGTACAAATCCGAACCACAAAATCTAATTGATCCCTCAAAATTAGTAAATATCACATTTGGTTAAAACTGAAAAAATAACTTGTACTGAATGTGTGTTACTTTGCGCAGACTATATGATTACAGACATTGACCCTTTCTCTCTCAGCTCATTCACTGTCAAGCCACTAACACCTCTGTCTGATCATAGCCAAATTACATTGTTCCTCAAAAGGACAGACATGGAAACAACCACACATTCACAGCCCAGTAAGCTATACAACATCAGATATGCATACAGATGGGCCCAAAACAGCACATCCAAAATATCCAAACACTCTTAGAAAACCTTCTGGATACCACATTCACTCACAGTAAGTAAATAAGGCATCAAACTAGCAGTAAAAAAACATCAACTATATATTCAGGCAAACGGCAAAAGAAGCAGAACTGAAATTGATAAAAAAAACAAAAAAGACCACAGATGACAACTGGTTTGATGCAGATTGTAAAATTGTACGGAAAAAACTTAGAACACTATCCAACCAAATGCACAGAGACCCAAATAATGGTGAATTACGTCTTCATTACTGTGAGACTTTAAAACTCTGTAAACGTACACTCAGAACCAAAAAAGCACAGTACAACAGCAAGCAGCTGACACTAATTGAGGAGTCAATAAACACAAACAACTTCTGGCAAAATTGGAAGAAAAAAAAGAAGAATTAAACGAGGAATTAGCGATACAAAATGGTGACATATGGACAACCCATTTTAAAACACTCTACAACACCGTTCAAATTGACACAAATGCAGAACAATGCCAAATTCATGAGAAGTTGAATGGATTACAAAAAGCTATAAAGGACAATCAAAATCCATTGGACTCCCCAATTACTGACCAGGAGCTCTATAAGAAACTTCATGCGCTGAAATTTTAAAAAGCATGAGGACCTGATGCCATCCTAAATGAGATGCTCAAACTCACTAATGCAAAATTTCAATTGGCTATATTAAAACTGTTTCATTTTATCTTGAGTGTAGGTTATTTCCCTGAAATCTGGAATCAAAGACTCATAACACCAATCTTTAAGAACGGAGACAAATTTCACCCTAACAATTACAGAGGCATTTGTGTGAACAGTAACCTGGGGAAAGTTTTCTGTAGTATTATAAATGTAAGAATTCTAAACTTCCTTAATAAGCACAATGTCTTGAGTAAAAGCCAAATTGGATGCCATATGTCAGTTGTGCAGAGGTGAGGATGGAGTCAAGCGCAGGACACAGAACTGAGTAAAAATAACGTACTTTACTCTGAAAAATAAATCAGCCAAAATACTCCACGCAGGGATAACAAACCCTAACACAAACGACTAACACAAACCATGAACAATCACGCACAAAACATAATGGGAAGCAGAGGGTTAAATAAGGAAATAATAATAACTTAATGGGATCCAGGTGTGTAGACTCAAGACATAACAAATGGAAAAAGAAACATGGATCGGTGGCAGCCAGAAAGCCGGTGACGACGACCGCCGAACGCCGCCCGAACAAGGAGAGGCACCAACTTCGGATGAAGTCGTGACATTGGATTTCTACCAAAACATTGCACGACTGATCATATTTACACCCTGATAGATAAACATGTCTACCAAAATATACGCTTGCTTTATCGACTTCCAAAAAGCATTTGATTCTATTTGGCATACAGGACTGTTCTACAAAGTTATTGAAAGTGGTGTAGGGGCAAAAACATATGACATAATTAAATCAATGTATACTGGCAATATCTGCAGCATTAAAATTGGCAAGAAAATAACATAATTCTTTAACCAGGGCCAGGGTTGCAATCTGAGCCCTGCACCCTTCAATATTTACATCAACGAATTGGCCACTATTCTAGAAAAATCCTCAGCCACAGGTGTTAGTCTCCACAATTCAGAGGTTAAATACGTGCTCTTCGCAGATGACCTATGCCTGCTGTCATCCACAGCACATGGCCTACAGCAGAGCCTGGATCTGCTAGAGCAGTACTGCCAGACCTGGGCCCTGGCAGTAAACCCCAAAAAGACTCAAATAATGATTTTCCATTGGTACATTGGTAATTGGTACAAAAAGATTTTCCATTGGTAATTGGTCCAAAATATATAGAGTACTGCACACACTACAATTTCTTAGGCTTCAAAATAAGCTCAACTGGACACCTTAATGATGCAGTGAATGAACTGAGAGAGAAAGCACGCAGGGCATTCTACGCCATTAAAAAAAAAATGAAATACTGCTAAAACGAATTGAATGTGTCATTTAACCAATTGCATTCTATGCCAGCGATGTGTTGGGTCCACTTGCAAAACAAGATTTCACCAAATGGGACAAACACCCCATTGAAACCCTGCATTCGGAGTTCTGTAAGATTCTCCTATATGTCCAGAGGAAAACTACAAACAATGCATGCAGGACAGGATTAGGCCAATATCCACTAATAATAGAAAAGAAAAGAACACCTTCTCTACAATCAAACATTGGGGAGGTTCGATAATGGTGTGGGGTTGCTTTGCTGCGTCTGGTACTGGGGGCCTTGAAAGTGTGCAAGACATCATGAAATCAATTTTAACATAAACATTTTGACCAGCAGCCAGTGCAAACGCAACATTCGGTTCTGGGTGCAGAGATTCATTAATTTGTTATTGTCAATGGACTATCATTTGTGTTGTAAAGGGAACTAAACTGACCCTTTAGCACCATTTCCCTGTGTTTGTGTGTGTTGGACCGCAAATCCAGCAGTATGTCAGCCATCAGGATGCCCCAATAGCTATTAAACATATTTGTGTTTATGTGGTAATGAGTGTTTGCATGTCCACATCCATCACTAAGGTGTGCTCAATTGTTTGTGAAGTGTTTGTGAACTTAAACAAACAATAGATTGTTTGTTTGTTTGTTTGTTTGTTTGTAAGAAGAAGGAGAAGGATGAGAAGAGAGGAGAGGAGAAGAAGACCAAAACGAATACAAATATGAACACAAATACGAACACGGAGAAGAACCCCTATTACCCTATGCCATCATCCCTTAAAGACACTGAAAAAAATACTGATCGAAAAAAAATCACCAATACAACATGATGCATGAACTTTGTTCTGCAAAAGATCTGAGGCGAGTTCTCTAGTTTTAGGGTTTTGCTCAAATGGCTTGAATCACGAGCAGATTGGCTTGGCTGTGTCCTATCAGGGAGCAGTGTGGTATCTTCTAGGGGTCAGTGGCCTGCTGCAGACTATAATTCACCTTCTGATCAAACCATTACAGGGGCTAGGGTTCTGTAACACGCAGACCAGGCAGCCAGACAGCAGAGACACGGCTTAACCATGAGACTGAACACAGATGACAGGACTGGATGATAGGCCTGGACCAGGGCAGCCCAGTGACACAAGATCCACAGTCGCTGCCAAATAGTGTGTAACCCAACCTCTATCAAAACACTTGTTTCTTATCAAGAGGTGAAGAAAGATCATAGGCTTATATTATGTACGTATATCACACCTGAATTTGTCTGAACACCCTGAAAACCCACAGTTGTCCATTGAGGGAGAAATGTAGAGAGCCCTACATACCCTTCATGGCCTTTTCGCACGCAACAAACCAAACACAATATTTTCTGCGAGATTGAGGGGATTGTTCCACACGCTTGTCTCTGCCACTTGGCGGTAATTGGAGAGAAATGCTATCTGGGAAGGATAACCAACGTTCTCTTTTTGGAGTTTGCTGCAATCAAAAATAAAAGTGATATTCTCAAGGTAAAAATGTTTACCTCGTATTCTAGTTACAGGCAGAACAGAAAGCCAACAACTGTTCAGCTCTAAAATTGTGGAGGGGGAAGAAAAAAAACAGACATGAAAGAGATTATTGGAAGTGGTGATTATGGAAATAATCTATCCTTGAGCCTCTCCTACTTCTCCCCCTATTCCAAATGTGAGAAAACACAAACACCTAATCTCTGTGTCGTATGCTGATCATTCCATTGCTAAAAAATGTTTTTTTTGTCTCCCTAAGGTTGAATATTTTCCATCCACCTCAAGCTGTAGCATCCGTTCCAATCGTCTCACAGACTTGAATCGGGATATTCAAGAATATATTTGGACCAAGAATATCCTCTTTATCTAAACAAGACGCCACAAGTCAAAATATGGTGATTCAAACATCAGGATGCATAGTATGACACAGAAGAGAGCTTCTGCTTACCACCACTGCCAAAACCTTTTCTGTCATTTAAAGAAATCGCAATAATTATAATAGTAAGACTAATTTAAGTTTATGTGACCAAGCAAGTATAGTGTAGAGAATCATTGTACCATCTAAACCGGTGTGAAATATATTTTACATAACCAAAAATATTGTATTTTTAGCTGCTTAAAGCTGGTGTACAAAACAGAAAGTAAAATACTCAAAAACAGAACGGGAAGCATAGACATTGCGCAGATAGAACAAATCCACAGCTTCTTAGACTTCAATGGGAACGACAGATCTATAACTCACATTTCTATGTGCATGTGATCGGGTCGCCCAAAAAGCTACATATTGCAGCTATAATCATCATCATTTGTTCCATCATTTTCAGTGGAAAATGGTGACGGCGGTCAAACTGTTTATGGGTGTTTTCATACTGTTGAAGCTGTTGAAGATCACAGCTGGTTTAACCATCTTTGTATCTTTTCCCAAACCTGAAGATCATTTGTGTAGATGTAGACTCCACCTGTGGTAGTACGACTAAGCCTTTAACTTCATTCCTTGCACCCTATGTTTGAAATAATCTCCAAAAGACGTTTCGAGTGGATGCTTTGGTGTCCCTAGGGCAATTTAAACAGCAGGTATAGGATTTTATAATGAAGAATATGTTTGTTTTAATTGACTGTGTTTTGTATCTTAACGTGTATTTAATGTGTATATTGTGTATATTTATGTTTATACTTCCTTATTGATGTGATCATTTTTGTACTGTGCAGGGCTTATTTGCAAAAGAGACTTTAGTCTCAAATTACTTCCCTGTTGAAATAAAGATTTTACAAATGAAATGTAAAAAGTGCAACATCTGGGGCCTGCATGGAGACTGAGAACAAACCCAGATTGGTCCCAGGTGGGCAGCCCATTTGAAAATCACATTCACAGCCTACTTATTGCCCATATAGATCTCACTACACACCCATCTTTTATCCAGATGTAACCCATTTGAGTAAACCACTAGGGCAGGGGTGTCAAACTAATTTCACGGAGGGCTTAGTGTTTGCTGGTTTTTGTTTTTCCTTTCAATTAAGACCTAGACAACCAGGTGACGGGCCACTGCCTGTTCACCCCGCTGTCATCCAGAAGGCGAGGTCAGTACAGGTGCATCAAAGCGGGGACCGAGAGACTGAAGAACAGCTTCTATCTCAAGGCCATCAGACTGTTAAACAGCCATCACTAACATTGAGTGGCTGCTGCCAACATACAGACTCAAGTCTCTGGTCTTACCTAGTACTAAAAGTGAGAGTAAAGGCATTTTCTCTGCTATCCATTTTATTTGTAAAAAAAAAAAGTGGGGTATAGGTGAGGGTCTTTTTTGTATTATTTTTTTTGTTCAAGAAGGGTCAGGGGCTTAGGCACAGGTGGGCACAGGCCCACACATTGAGGAGCCAGGGCCCCCCCCCCCCCCCCCCCCCCCCCCCCCCCACAGGCACAGTACTTGACTTGGGCAGGAGCTCACCGGAACTGAGTATCAGCACCTCAAATTTTCTTCTGCTTGAGTTCCTGCATCTCTTATAGAATATCAGCTCAAAAGTATTGAGGAGTTCCTGCATCTCTTATAGAATATCAGCTCAAAAGTATTGAGGAGTTCCTGCATCTCTTTTAGAATATCAGCTCAAAAGTATTGAGGAGTTCCTGCATCTCTTTTAGAATATCAGCTCAAAAGTATTGAGGAGTTCTTGCATCTCTTATAGAATATCAGCTCCAAAGTATTGAGGAGTTCCTGCATCTCTTATAGAATATCAGCTCAAAAGTATTGAGGAGTTCCTGCACCTAAAAATAAATGGTACAGACGCACAAAATGAGTACCGACACCTAATTTCAATCCAAGTCAAGCACTGACCTATACATGCATACACCATCACATAGAATTCATAGCAAGCAGTAGAGAGGTCGTGGGGAGGGAAAACGAAAGTGATACATAAAAAATAATTTCTTCTTAATTAATTGACTTGTCTAGTTAAATAAAGGTTCAATAAAATGTTTTACATGAAGACAATTAACCTCTCTTATTATATATTAAAATAGGCAAATGCATGAAACAATAATTATTTCCAGATAATGTAAATAGCCTACCTTTTCCAAGATTTTAATTGAATTGTAAATAGAACTTTGTCAGGTGCTTCTCCGGTTGGTGACCACTGTTCTAGTCTCTCACTGTCAACTGCATTTATTTACTTAACATGTGTAAATATTTGTATGAACATAAGATTCAACAACTGAGACATAAACTGAACAAGTTCCACAGACATGCGACTGACAGAAATGGAGTAATGTGTCCCTGAACAAAGGGGGGGGGGGGGGGGGGCAAAATCAAAAGTAACAGTCAGTATCTGGTGAGATGTTACCCCGCTAAGGCACCTGCACCAAGGCACCTGCAAGTTCCCAGACATTTTTGGGTGGAATGGCCCTAGCCCTCACCCTCTGATCCAACAGGTCACAGATGTGCTCAGGGATTGAGATCCGGGCTCTTCACTGGCCATGGCAGTGCACTGACTTCTTGTCTTGCAGGAAATCACACACAGAATGAGCAGTATGGCTGGTGGCATTGTCATGTTGGAGGGTCATGTCAGGATGAGCCTGCAGGAAGGGTACCACATGAGGGAGGAGGATGTCTTCCCTGTAACGCATAGCATTGAGATTTCCTGCAATGACAACAAGCTCAGTCTGATGATGCTGTGACACACCGCCACAGACAATGACGGACCCTCCACCTCCAAATCGATCCCGCTCCAGAGTACAGGCCTCAGTGTAACGCTCATTCCCTCAACAATAAACGTGAATCCGACCATCACCCCTGGTGAGACAAAGCTGCGACTCATCAGTGAAGAGCACTTTTTGCCAGTCCTGTCTGGTCCAGCGACGGTGGGTTTGTGCCCATAGGTGACGTTGTTGCCGGTGATGTCTGGTGAGGACCTGCCTTACAACAAGCCTACAAGCCCTCAGTCCAGACTCTCTCAGCCTATTGCAGACAGTCTGAGCACTGATGGAGGGATTGTGCGTTTCTGGTGTAACTTAGGCAGTTGTTGTTGCCATCCTGTACCTGTCCCGCAGGTGTGATGTTCGGATGTACCGATCCTGTGCAGGTGTTGTTACACGTGGTCTGCCACTGCAAGGATGATCAGCTGTAAGTCTTGTCTCCCTGTAGTGCTGTCTTAGGTGTCTCACACTACGGACATTGCAATTTATTGCCCTGGCCACATCTGCAGTCCTCATGCCTAAGGTACGTTCATGCAGATGAGCAGGGACCCTGTGCATGTTTCTTTTGGTGTTTTTCCTTTTCTTTTGGAGTCAGTAGAAATGCCTCTTTTGTGTCCTAAGTTTTCAGTTTAAACTGTGACCTTAATTGCCTACTGTCTGTAAGCTGTTTGTGTCTTAATGACCGTTCCACAGGTGCATGTTCATTAATTGTTTATGGTTCATTGAACAAGCATGGGAAAGAGTGTTTAACTGGAAGGGACACTGATCCAGAAGAAGTTTTAATTAAGTATAGGCCAATGTTTTATTATGTGTAGCTCTATGTGAGTTGCATGCTAAATGCAACAGTCATGGATTTACATAGGCCTACAAGACTATATGGTATGTAATGCGAAATCACATCTTTAGGTGGTTTGTTGTGTGCGATCGATTACGGTAGGGTATAGGGTAAGCTTTTATGATGATTTGATTATGATTTTTTGATTATTATTTTTTTCTGCCTACGTCACTGGGGAGGGTTTAGGTAAAATATATTTTACTGAAGGGAGGGTCATCCATTTTCATATCAGAGAGGTCAGATTTTTCCTAGGTAACCCTATAAATAATGTACACTCCCTAATGTCTAATGAAAATATGTCTACGCAGTACGAGAGCTTACTTCAGAGCCCGGCTAATGTGGCTTTCTGAGTGAAGATATATCATTAATGACCGAGATCGGATGCCTTATCAAAATATGTCGATGGTAAGACTTAATACTAGGTAATACTGAATACTTCAAATACTATTCACAGGGAAACTTGAGTCATTGCCTGTATGCCTTCTCTGCTGCTACCACCACAGCCATCTCTTCCACCGAGGCATTCTTCCATTGCCTGACATAGTGCAATGGATATGGAATAATGGAACAGTATATCTGACTAAACCAACTATGTCTGACGGAATGTCTGGTACAACCAGGAGACTAGGCCCAACTCTCGAAAAAGAAGACAATAAAAGTGAACAGCAATATTTCATCAAGTGCTACAATTACCCACTTGAATAGGGGGGCCTAGATAATATGTCAAGCTGTCGTATCACGCTTTCAAGCCAGGGGAAATTTGTCATCTTTGCTGCGAGAAATCTGACAACATAAACGCTATTATATTATAGTAACGCATGTGTTCAGTTTGGCTTTGAAGTCAATAGCGCCCGCCAACAAATAATTATTGGTGAGATTCCTTCATTCTATAGACATTTACAGCTATGTTACTACTAAACGATAATAACCTATAAAAAGCCTGTAGAAAACTGTAAAAACATTTTTTTTCATCCCATGATATAATCCACAGTTAGAGATACATTGAAAGAGAGTCTAACTTGAGCAGATGCATTTCTCACTGTAAATATATGGAGGAACATCCTACTGGAATGGCAATATATTAGTATCTGGCCCAGCCCTGGATACTTAATGCACTGGAGCTCTGGGATACAGTCTGCATTGTATGTACAGTATTTACCAATGACAGCCCAGTCAGGGGTGAGAGGTCAGCCAGTATTTCTGGTGGACTCAACTGTCATGCATATGTTAAATATTTTGTTTTGCTTTAAAACATTCCATTCCGAGGAAGAGACGTTACTTATCATAACACCCCAATGGCCATTCAGCCCCAGCCGAGGCCTCACACACTCAGACCGAGTTAAGACACACACTCAAACACTATAACCCATGCAAGGCAATCACACCCAAAAAGTAGATACATTCAACTAAGACGATGTTAGCAGATTTTATAAATGGCATACACACAAAAATATGCGCACATATCCGGACAGGACACACACAGACCTGTACAATACACACACACACACACACACTCCCATAAAGCAGACATTTATCAAGATTCAGATAATCTGATATGTGCACACACACACACACACACACACACACACACACTCCTATTACACTACCTATACCTGGTCACACACATTCTCTGGAATACAACGTCATGTTTCTGCCAATAAAACCTCAGGTAGCACTTAGTGCATCGTAAAGCAAGAATGCATCTCGGCTAAAGAGAAAGCCAGCAGCAGTAGCTCTCTCCACTACCAGTCATTCATCTCCCAGACACATTTACATTAATCTCTTCCCCAGGAAACAATCCATACGCACAAGTCAAATCCGACTCGACCACCAATTACTTATACGTATGCCTCAACAAGTTCTCCCAAGACAAATTATTTCCCACCAAAGAGATATTATCCATACTTATATCCATCAAAACCTTAATGGCAGACAGTATTTTCTATGTTTTTTTTTTGTGTGCCGGGTACGGCTCTGTAGGGAAGAAAAAAGAGAAAGAGCAGGAAGCGAGAGAGAGCAGGAAGAGAGAGAACGGATATGAGGTGCATTGTGAGGAACTCTGGAGCATAATAGGAAGTGTGTGGGTTGATCAAGACATGGGCATTTCCATGTAAAAGGCCATGAGACCTAACATGAAGTTCATAGGAGCACATCACATTTGGTGTCAAGTGAAAGCTAAGAGTCTATATATTTCTTTTATTTCAAGGCATATATACTTTTTCAAGCATTTTCCAACCGTAACATGTTTGAATAAGCGAAGCCTTTCTGGTCAAACAGAATGGAAAAGGGGTCTTAGAAAGCATCTAGCAGAAAAATTCACAAAAAGTATTAGAAATACATCAAAACATAATACTGTTGAAGTAAAGACCCCTGCTAACTAATGTCAACATTTGTATTGAGTGTTGTATAAATAATTTGCCTTCTGAAAGTTGAAGAAATATAGCCTAGTGTCGTTCTGTTACCAAAAACCCACATAAGAAATATTGCCTAGTGTCGTTCTGTTACCAAAACCTCACATATCTATAAGATATTTTCTAATTTCTCTCCCTCATGAGGGAGGATAATGAAAGGTCACAGAAGAAACGAATAATGGTAGACCTTCCAATTAGTTAGTGCTTTACTGATAACAATTTGGTTTATGATTTATTAAGTGATTAAAACATATCATTTTGTTACCAAATCAGTAACAAAATGACCCCAAAAATCAGTAACAGAATGACCCCAAAAATCTGTAACAGAATGACTGCAATGGGAAATCATAGTAGTCACAGTTGGGACACCTTCTACTGTCCTCCCTGCCACTGGCATACTGTTATATTAATCTGCTTCTGTCCTCCTTGTCACTGGCATACTGTTATATTAATCTGCTACTGTCCTCCGTTCCACTGGCATACTGTTATATTAATCTGCTACTGTAATTCCCTGCCACTGGCATATTGTTATTATAATCTGCTACTGTCCTCCCTTCCACTGGCATACTGTTATATTAATCTGCTACTGTAATTCCCTGCCACTGGCATACTGTTATTATAATCTGCTACTGTCCTCCCTTCCACTGGCATACTGTTATATTAATCTGCTACTGTAATTCCCTGCCACTGACATACTGTTATAATAATCTGCTACTGTCCTCCCTGCCACTGGCATACTGTTATTATAATCTGCTACTGTAATTCCCTGCCACTGGCATACTGTTATATTAATCTGCTACTGTCCTCCCTTCCACTGGCATACTGTTATATTAATCTGCTACTGTCCTCCCTGCCAATGGCATACTGTTATATTAATCTGCTACTGTCCTCCCTTCCACTGGCATACTGTTATATTAATCTGCTACTGTCCTCCCTTCCACTGGCATACTGTTATATTAATCTGCTACTGTCCTCCCTTCCACTGGCATACTGTTATATTAATCTGCTACTGTCCTCCCTTCCACTGGCATACTGTTATATTAATCTGCTACTGTCCTCCCTGCCAATGGCATACTGTTATATTAATCTGCTACTGTCCTCCCTTCCACTGGCATACTGTTATATTAATCTGCTACTGTCCTCCCTTCCCCTGCCATACTGTTATTATAATCTGCTACTGTCCTCCCTGCCACTGGCATACTGTTATATTAATCTGCTACTGTCCTCCATTCCACTGGCATACTGTTATATTAATCTGCTACTGTCCTCCCTTCCACTGGCATACTGTTATATTAATCTGCTACTGTAGTTCCCTGCCACTGGCATACTGTTATTATAATCTGCTACTGTCCTCCCTGCCACTGGCATACTGTTATATTAATCTGCTACTGTCCTCCATTCCACTGGCATACTGTTATATTAATCTGCTACTGTCCTCCCTGCCACTGGCATACTGTTTTATTAATCTGCTACTGTCCTCCCTGCCAATGGCATACTGTTATATTAATCTGCTACTGTCCTCCCTTCCACTGGCATACTGTTATATTAATCTGCTACTGTCCTCCCTGCCAATGGCATACTGTTATATTACTCTGCTACTGTCCTCCCTGCCAATGCTATACTGTTAAATTAATCTGCTACTGTCCTCCCTGCCAATGGCATACTGTTATATTAATCTGCTACTGTCCTCCCTGCCAATGGCATACTGTTATATTAATCTGCTACTGTCCTCCCTGCCACTGGCATACTGTTATATTAATCTGCTACTGTCCTCCCTGCCAATGGCATACTGTTATATTAATCTGCTACTGTCCTCCCTTCCACTGGCATACTGTTATATTAATCTGCTACTGTCCTCCCTGCCAATGGCATACTGTTATATTAATCTGCTACTGTCCTCCCTGCCAATGGCATACTGTTATATTAATCTGCTACTGTCCTCCCTTCCACTGGCATACTGTTATATTAATCTGCCACTGTCCTCCCTGCCACACTGTTATAATAATCTGCTACTGTCCTCCCTTCCACTGGCATACTGTTACGCACAGCTCAATGCTGTTTAATTACTCTTTCTGTCACGTGATAGTCAATGCAATATGTGGGTGTGGCAGATATCAAAACTCTACTGTGGTAGGATACCATTCTGCTTCCTCACCAAAAGGAGGCTAACGAAGAGGGGAAGACTCTGTTCTATTAACGAATTGGCACACTCGTTGACCACTTATCGGTTTCTGGGTCATAGAGGAGAAAGGACAGAGAAAGGACATTTTTCCCAAAATGAGAAAATGACGTCTCTCAGTTTCTCTCTCCAGTTAATGTCACCTCTCCCGGCTCTTACTGACACCTAACCAATAGCCCACTATTTCTCTACTTACTGTATGTAACAAGCTCCCTCACCCACTAAGCACCAACTGTCACCGGATGTCCATGGAGTTTGAAAAGTAGTTGACATTTGGTCAGTCCAATTCTGAACCAATCTTAGAAGTCTATTCCACACGTTTGGGCAGTACATTACAGTACAGTAGAGCACAGTACAGTAAATAAAAGTAGAGTATAGTATAGGTCAGTACAGTACAGTACATTAAAACACACAAGTCCAGTAAATGCTGTACTGTACCATACTGCACTGTACTATACTGTACTCCACTCTACTGTGTGTAATGTGATGCCCAAACTTGTGAAAAAAAAGATGTCTTTGATTGGTACAGATGTAGTCCGGCCCAACCAAATGTGGTCTTGTTTGGGGTAGGAGCTCATTAGAATAATACCCAAATATGTAAAGGAGGATATTACATTTTTCTACCGTTGTGTACCTATTCAGGATACATCACCATGAAGAGAATGACATTCATAATTATGCAGTTTTGTATAGTACAGATCAGGGACACATGATGTCATTCTGTTTCCATCATTCTGTTACTGGGTGTTAATCCATTTCACTTACTGTTGTTCAAAAAACTAAATCATATCATAGTTGGCACATCATTCTTTCTGCAGACAACTTTCAATCTTAATTTGGAGTAGATATTTAAGAGTTTTTGGAAAACCTGGTCACATCAAAAACAGAGATTTTGTCATTCTCTTACCTAACTTTACTGTTCTTCGATTAAAAGGGGGAATTGTTAAAAGTAGTCCTTGTGCATAGAGTTGTACGGTTTCTTTACCTTTTGCAATCAATGGTTTTTGTTTGGCTTACAATTTAAAGTGAAAGAATCAGAGTCGCAGCGTCATTAGGTATTTTGGTATTTTATTTATTTGTCAGTACATGGGACTTCATGTCCTACTTCTCATCAATGTGATAGCTCCTTGCAGTGATTTATGACATCTTGTTCACAGATGTCCAACAAGTTGTTGTTAACGCCACTTATGGTGTTATACACTGCAATTATTTCTGTAATCAGTGCTGTGACTTTTTCACTCCCTCCCTTATCGCACCGCTACCAGCAACGGGTTGGGTCTCACAGTGACTCCCTTTCAGATGGTTAAGAATTGCACCTGTACTGCCACTGTAGCTCATTCCACCTTGCAACGTTTTCATTTATTCAACCACCTTCTCATTTAACTTCTAAAAGTATTGCCATGCTGGACTTCGCTGCTGTCACTTCCCTTTCTCATTCTCTGCCATTTTTCCAACTGTTAACGACGATGATGTGCGGCTTTATATCCAGGGGAAATCATTTAAAAGATTCATATCTCCTCCTACTACCGTTGTAGACAGCATTGTTGGGTTAGGGATGTTACATTTGTATTTTTCCCTTCATGATGATGATCGGGAGCTGTTAGTGAAAGTTTTGTAATAACTACATTGATTAAAATTCTGTACAAAAAACAAATATATATATATATATATATATATATATTTGGTTAGGGATATTTTCCAAACATTTTACGATCCCAATATAATTTAAGCGTTCACACCCCTAGAGTCCAATGCAGAGATATCGGACCAATGCGGAGATAGACAACTCATGTGTCCCATGCATGAGAAATTCCCCAGGTGATCACGTGCAGAATTCCTTCAACCCCCTTGTGGACACAGCCTGGTCACAGATCGGTTTCTGCTGTATAGCCAACTCCTATGGACCATATGGACTAACATAGCCGTGGGAAGTAGGAGTCCTGAAAAACGAATTCCCAAAAGTAGTGCACTGGGCCTTTACCAGTCCTTTATTAGTGAACTGATATAGTGGGGAGGCATTGGATGTAACAGTGTTACTCTTCAGTGTCATTCAAATGTGCTTTTTTGTGTGTTTATTTTGACTTAATTGTTTACTGTTATCTTTGGCCTTCATTATATCCCCCGCCCAGCAACTCTACACCCACTTGTCCCCATTTCCACATCCCAACCCTCAGTTTCTCTCAGCCCATCCCACCAAACTCTGCTGGCCACCCTCTTCGGATTTCTACGCGACATATATCTTTCAATTATGCTGTGATGTTTACCATACAATTGAATCGAATAGAATCCACAGATTATGAGTTGAAGATAAATACTTTTACTAAGAGTATTAGCATATTAGTAATTTAATGATAACAACATTAAATGAATTTGATAAAAAAGGATAAATTCATTCACTACATTTAATGATAATTTAAGCCTCTCCAGATCTCCCAGCAGTGCTATTTCTAGGGTGAATTTTATATTAATGTTATGCTTTTTCAGCCATTCCTGAACCTGAGACCAGAAACAGGCTACCTGAGGGCAATACCAGAACAAAGAGTTGCAGTCTGTTTTGAAGTGGGGGGGGCAGTAAAAAACTGGTCCTAAACATATCTAAAACTAAGAGCATTGTATTGGTTACAAATCATTCCCTAAGTTCTAGACCTCAGCTGAATCTAGTAATGAATGGTTTGGCTGTTGAACAACTTGAGGAGACTAAATGACTTGGTGTTATCTTATATTGTAAACTGTCATGGTTAAACAAATACATATGGAATGATGCCAAGACACAATCAACACCTCGCTGTTGAGGTTATCAGACGAGGTCGTAATGATGAAGATAAAGGGCAAGATAAAGTCTAAGTGGTAATCACACAGTGAATGAAGAGAACAGAGGAGAGGAAGAAGAACTGATACGACTGAGAACGGAATGTGAAGAAAAAATTGGGAGGAGAAGAGAGAGGAGAGAGAGGAGAGAGAATGTGAATAATTCATTGAACACGAGAGTGGAACTGCCCTTCACCCATTTCAGTCAAGTGCTCTACCGACAGTTGAGGGAAATGTTACCCACCACCAGAGATGTTGCAAGACTGGGTGAACTGCTCTTCACTAAAGATGATGATATCCTCGCCTGGATGGATAAGATGAAGACAGAATGGCAAGGAGAAACCACTGAGAGATTTGAAGGCCCTAATAAGGAGGACCACAGACACATTTGCAGAGCCTGGAAAAAGATGAAGACTGAAGACAAAGCAAGGAAAACTGGACTTGACACACAGCTCAAGAAGGCCCAGCTGGCCCAGCTGGACAAAGGGAAGACCAGCAATCTAATGGTGGCTGTAACCCCAACTGCTCAGCAGCAGCAGCCACCCTGGCAGCAGAGAGGGAGAGGTCAATGGAGAAGGAATGCTGACAGAGGGAACTTCCAAGGTGGTAGAGGTGGAATACCAGCATACACTGGACAGCCTCCACCTGGCTTTTCCCAGACAATATGGATGGCCCCAACAGCCTCCTGTGACAAACCAGGCGTGGTTCCCACGACAGAATAATCAACAATAGGGATTCCATGACCCCCTTCTTCAGTGTCACCAGTACAAATTTCAGATGGTACCAAAGAACCAATCATTACTCTGAAGGTCAACGATCAAGAGGTACCATTTTTAATAGACACTGGAGCTCACACCTCCTGCATTGGATCTACAGGCCAACACCTTGGCCTGGGACTCACATCTAAGTCATTGAGAACGATGGGAGTCGCTGGGATATCTCAAAGGCTGTACTGGACTGAACATACAACAATTGACCTGGGGGAAGGTAATACTATTAAGGCTCCCTTTCTGAACTCTCCAGCCACTCACATTAGCCTACTGGGTAGAGACATTTTCCTGACCAAGTCCAACGCGATTCAAAGGCCCGACCTGACCTTTACAATTAACCTCTGGTCTGATGAAACAAAAATAGAACTGTTTGGCCATAATGACCATAATTATGTTTAGAGGAAAAAGGGGGAAGCTTGCAAGCTGAAGAACACCATCCCAACGATGAAGCACGGGGGTGGCAGCATCATGCTGTGAGGTGCTTTGCTGCAGGAGGGACTGGTGCACTTCACAAAATAGATGGCATCGTGAGGGAGGAAAATTATGTGGCTAAATTGAAGCAACAGTTAGGAAGTTAAAGCTTGGTCGCAAATGGGTCTTTCAAATTGACAATGACCCCAAGCATACTTCCAAAGTTGTGGCAAAATGGCTTAAGGACAATAAAGTCAAGGTATTGGAGTTGCCATCACAAAGCCCTGACCTCAATCCTATATAAAATTTGTGGGCAGAACTGAAAAAGTGTGTGTGAGCAAGGAGGCCTACAAACCTGACATCAGCTGTCAGGAGGAATGGGCCAAAATTCAACCAACTTATTTTGGGAAGCTTGTGGAAGGCTACCCGAAACGTTTGATCCAAATTAAACAATTTAAACGCAATGCTACCAAATACTAATTGAGTGCATGTAAACTGCTGACCCACTGGGAATGTGATGAAAGTAATAAAAGCTGAAATAAATGATTCTCTACTATTATACTGACATTTCACATTCTTAAAATAAAATGGTGATCCTAACTGACCTAAGACAGGGAATTATTATTTATATTTTTTCTCCCCAATTTCGTGGTATCCAATTGTTAGTAATTACTATCTTGTCTCATCATTACATGTCAGGAATTGTGAAAAACTGAGTAAACGTATTTTGCTAAGGTTTATGTAAAATTCCGACTTCAACTGTATGTAACCACTCTCAAATTCATAGACAGAGCTATGGATGCAAGGACCAAACATCCACAATATCAAAATAATAGTTTTAACCATGTTTTGAGGCTATATAGTGTTTTTTTTTTTACATTTACTTTGTTGACCAAGCTTATTTTGGGTTCTGATGGGGTACAACACTTCACAGCAGAGTGTCTACTCTGCATTGTTGAAATGCGGGTACACTTACATTGCATTCTTACATTTTCTTAAACTGTCAGGCACACCTTTTACACTCTGGCTCCAGTCTTACAATGATCTTAAACTCTGGATTCTTTGGGGTTCACAGTCCTGCAGACATGCACTAAAATACATGCTCAACTCTTACTAAGTTCTATAAAATTAATCTTTGGGTGTGGTAGCTCTCAATAGGAGTCTAGTTTTGTCCTTTTTGAATAGAAAGCATGACAAATTAATGCCTTGAATCATTCAAACTTCTGCTTGAGACTAGAGAAGTTTCTCAGTGTGATTTTGCCCCGTTAGACTAGTAAGCAAGCGTGGTTGAATAGCCTACTTCTAACGGATGTACAGGTAACTGTCAAAATAAAGGAAACATCTTAATAGGGTGTTGGGCCACAGCAAACCAGAACAGCTTCAACCTTACTATAGATTCTAAAAGTGTCTGTAACTCTATTGGAGGGATGCAACACCCTTCTTCCACAAGAAATTCCATAATTTGGTGTTTTGTTGATGGTGGTGGAAAACGCTACCTCAGGTGCCACTCCAGAATCTCCCAGAAGTGTTTAATTGGGTGGAGATCTGGTGACTGAGGCAGCCTTGGCATTTGGTTTACTGGTTTTGATGATCATCAAACCATTCAGTGACCACTCGTGCCCTGTGGGGGCATTATACACTGACTGTACAAAAACAAAACATGCTCTTTATTGATTTCACCTGTTAAATCCACTTCAATCAGTGAGTATAGTTACATGCACACAATCATGTGATCATTGTGGATAATCAGATTGATATAATAGTTTGATCAAAATGTTTACATGCTTTGCATGGCCACATCTGAAATCAGGCTACCTGATGGCACTCTGATAAATGCAGAAAATCCGCAATCAAAATAAACGTTCTACCACAGCGACTGTTATTTTTGGTAAGCATATTTGATTCTGAGTTCGGACATATAAAGATTGTATGTGAAAATGCATATAAGATGCATATATTCAGTTGTTCCGAACTCACTTCACTCGCGCTAAAGAGGGAGGCTCACTTGGCTGGTGCTAGCATATGCGCAGATCAAATACACCGCTGGAACGCCGATTAAGGTGTTTACATGTCCTAATATAATTATTGCTCAGAAAAACTGTTTTAATTGGCATATGCTTACTTCAATGTTGACCTCACGCCGATTAAGATAACTATTGCATAATCTGCCTACTGCCATAAGTTTAATATTGAAATATTATTGTGCATGTAAACGTACTCATTTTAGATGAAGGGGAGGAGACAGGTCAAAGAAGGATTTGTAAGCCTTGAGACTGTGATGAAAAATGTTATGTTTGTGCTTTTCTAATAACCAATTTCTGTGTTCATGCAAGTGAGAACGAAAGTTATCTCAGTTTCAAAGTCTCAGTAGAGAGGGAAGAAGCCTCGTGAGGTATTGGTCTATCACATGCATGAACCGGTATTGATCAGTCACATGAATGAAGCAAATGTTAATGATGAATTAATTATGAATGATGAATAAGCTAAATCATGCAAATATAACTTGTCTGCAGTATATAAGAGAACTTAAGGGACTGCCCCGGGAGAGCTCCTGAAAGACGTTCACTATGGTGCAACAAGTTTGTTGGAACCTCTCCAGTTAGCCGTTAATAAACAATGATTCATATAAGATTGACTTCAGCGACAATTTGGCGTAAACGAACAGGATGATGGATTCTGCCTGCGGAGCTTTCCAGTGGGGGTCTGCGAGGAAAACCGGTGGCACATTTTATGATGAGTGAGGGAAAATCCCATCTGACCAAAAGTGGACGAGACCCTTACTGTGAGCTGCCCAGAAGGAGACACATCATCCGCAAACAATTGATGGACATGTCTTCTGATTTCAGTCAATTTAAATTAATTTACACAAAAATAGAAGAAAAAAATAGAAGAAAACCAATAAAACTAAACATTAAAATTGAGGCGGGTACCAGTAGTCCTTAATCAAGTAATAGCACAAAGTGAATGTGGATGTGAATTGTGTGAGTGGAGTGAATGTGGGTGGAACAGTTGTGCGAGTGTGGAAAGTATTAAGTTGATTGAAATTGGGATAATAACAGGATTACAATTTGGCTATTAAGCTGATTGAAGTTTGGATAAAAAAAAGATTGAAATTTGGACATTAAGAAATATTAGTTAAGTGATTAAAATGTGTATAATAAGCTGATTGAAATGTGTATAGTAAGTACTGAGGGAATGTGTTAAAGAGCGTCTGTTATTCTATATGTATGTGGCAAGACCATAGAGTTGGATGGCGCCGACAGAGATGGTTGCCTCGCTTCAGGTCATTAGGAAACTATGCATTAAAAAAAAATTACGTATTATTTCTTACATTGTCAGCCTAGAAAATCTCTAGTGTTATTACATATGGCCTGGAAGAACTATTGGATATAAAAGCGATGTCAACTTACCAACATTATGACCAGGAATACGACTTTCCTGAGGCGACCTCCACCCTGGACATGGGATCTAATCCCAGAGACCGACCCAAAACAACGTGTTCACCGCAGGAGAGGCAGACGGAGTGGCCTACTGGTCAGACTTAGAAGGCGAGCACACCATCCACCGCTTCCGAGCATATTACTCGCAAATGTCCAATCTCTAGACAACAAGGTGGACGAATTTAGGGTACGAGTTGCCTTCCAGATAGACATCAGAGATTGTAATATTCTCTGTTTTACGGAAACATGGTTCACTCTGGATATGTTGTCAGAGTCGGTACAGCCACCCGGTTTCTTCATGCATCGCGCTGACAGAAACAAACATCTCTCTTGTAAGAAGAAGGGCGGGGGTGTATGCCTTATGATTAACAACTCATGGTGTAATCATAACAACATAAAGGAACTCAAGTCCTTTTGTTCACATGACCTAGAATTCCTTACAATCAAATGCCGAACGCATTATCTCCCAAGAGAATTCTCTTCGATTATAGTCACAGCCGTGTATATCCCCCCCAAGCAGATACCTTGACGGCCCTGAAAAAACTTCACTGGACTCTATGTAAACTGGAAACCATATATCCTTTGGCTGCATTTATTGTAGCTGGGGATTTTAACAAAACTAATCTGAGAACAAGGCTTCCTAAATTCTATCAGCATATTGAATGTGCGACATGAGCTGGTAGCATTCTGGACCATTGCTACTTTAACTTCCGGGATGCATACAAAGCCCTCCCCCGCCCTCCCTTCGGCAAATCTGACCATGAATTCATTTTGAAACTAAAACAGGAAACGCCCATGCTCAGGTCTATCCAATGCTGGTCTGACCAATCAGATTCCATGCTTCAAGATTGCTTCGATCACGTGGCCTGGGATATATTCCGGATAGCCTCAGACAATAACATTGACGTATACGCTGACTCAGTGAGTGAGTTTATTATCAAGTGCATCGGAGATGTTGTACCCACTGTGACTGATAGAAACCTTCCCTACCCTGAAACTGTGGATTGATGGCAGCATCCGCGCAAAACTGAAAGCGCGAAACACCGCTTTTAATCATGGCAAGGCGACTGGAAACATGACCGAATACAAACAGTATAGTTATTCCCTCTGCAAGGCAATCAAACAAGCAAAGCATCACTAAAGAGACAAAGTAGAGTTGCAATTCAAACACGAGACGTATGTGGCAGGGTATACAGTCAATCATAGATTACAAAAAGAAAACCAGCCCTGTCGAGGACATCGACGTCTTCCTCCCAAACAAATTAAACAACTACCAAAGTCTGGGCTCTCCTTCTCCATGGCCATTGTGAGTAAAACATTTAAGCGTGTTAACCCTCGCAAGGCTGCTGGCCCAGACAGTGTCCCTAGACGCGTCCTCAGAGCATGTGCAGAACAGCTAGCTGGTGTGCTTACGGACATATTCAATCAATCCCTATCCCAGCCTGCTGTCCCCACATGCTTCAAGATGACCACCATTGATCCTGTTGCCAAGAAAGCTTACTGAACAGAATGACTATCGCCCCATATCACTCACTTCTGTCATCATGAAGTGCTTTAAAACTTCTTATGGCTGGGGGGCAGTATTGAGTAGCTTGGATGAATAAGTTGCCCAAAGTAAACCGCCTGCTCCTCAGTCTCAGTTGCTAATATATGCATATTATTATTAGTATTGTATAGGAAACACTCTAAAGTTTCTAAAACTGTTTGAATGATGTCTGTGAGTATAACATAACTCATATGGCAGGCAAAATCCTGAGGAGAAATCAAAACAGGAAGTGAGAAATCTGAGCTTTGTTTGTATTCACCAGAGTCCCCAATGAAATCCCCTTGAGATACTAATGATGTTGCACTGCCTAGGGGTTCCACTAGATGTCAACCATCTATAGAAATTTGAATAAGACTTCTCCTGTGTTGTGGGAGTGAATGAGAGCAGAATCTGTCAGGTGTCTGGCAGTCAGCCAGCCATTTTCTGATCACACTTATTCCTCATGGTATCCAATTGCGTTCCATTGCTCATGAAAACACAAAATAATACTCCGGTTGGAACTTTATTGAAGCAATATGTTAAAAACATCCTAATGATTGATTCTGTACTTAGTTTGAAATGTTTCTTTAACCTGTAATATAACTTTTTGATGTTTTTGTCCGATGTAACGCTGACCAGAATGAGCGTTTGGATATGTATACCAAACGCGCTAACAAAAGAAGGTATTTGGACATAAATAACGGACATTATCGAACAAAACAAACATTTATTGTGGACCTGGGATTCCTGATGTAGATCATCAAAGGTAAGGGAATATTTATCATATTTACCATGCAGTCATGTGTGAACAGGGAGTACAAAAAGGGACTAAGCACGCACCCACGAGGGGCACCAGTGTTGAGGATCAGCGTGGCAGATGTGTTGTTGCCTACCCTTACCACCTGGGGGCGGCCCATCAGGAAGTCCAGGATCCAGTTACAGAAGGAAGTGTTTAGTCCCAGAGTCCTTAGCTTAGTGATGAGCTTTGTGGGCACTATGGTGTTGAACGCTGAACTGTAGTCAAGTGAACAGCATTTTCAAATAGGTGTTATTTTTATCCAGGTGGGAAAGGGCAGTGTGGAGTGCGGTTGAGATTGCATTGTCTGTGGATCTGTTTGGGCGGTATGGTACTATGGATACTGAGGGACTACAGATGCTATAGAGACTATAGCATCTGAAGAGACTATAGAGGAACCGTGGCAGTGATACATACATATGACAGAATAAGGCAAGAGAGAGTCTTATAGAGAATACTAGAGTGAGGGCAAGTAAAGGCACCATGAAAAGCCCTGCTGACAGCTGTCTGCAGCCACTACTAATAGACAGTACTAGTCAAAAGTTTGGAAACACCTACTCATTCCAGGGTATGTTTTATTTTTACTATTTTCTACATTGTAGAATAAAAGTAAAGACATCAAAACTATGAAATAACACATATGGAATCATGTAGTAACCAAAAAAGTGTTAAACAAATCCAAATATATTTTATATTTGAGATTTTTCAAAATAGCCACCCTTTGTCTTGATGACAGCTTTGCACACTGATGAAACCAAGATTTAATTATTTGTTCTGAATGTCAAGGTTCACATCTAGAGAAAACCTGGCACCATCTCTACGGTGAAGCATGGTGGTGGCACCACAGATGCTGATGCGTTAGCTGAGGCGGGGCACTCGGGTTTCCTTTCTGAACTGGTTCTGCATGATGAATTCAAAATGGATTAAATTATATATTTTTTTGTTTCTCACCCATTTACAAACAATACCCTATAATGACAAAGTGAAAACATGTTTTTAGATTTTTTTTTGCAAATTTATATTGAAAGTGAAATACAGAAATACAGAAAAATATTCACACCCTGGAGTCAATACATGTTAGGATCCCCTTTTCACAGTGATTACAGCTGTGAATCTTTCTGGGTAAGTCTCTAAAGCCATGTTTACACTGGCAATTTAAAGTGACTCAAATGTGTTAGAAAGCTAAACACATCTACCTAGGTAGGTAGATAGCTGATGCAGCTCGCGAAAAAGGACTTGTTTTGATAGTGGAATCATCTTATCCTTTGAGGCTTTAAAAGTGTTCTTACCTTATGAACAATCAAAGCAACTGGGAAACATCCATCACAGGCATTGTTGTCGCCTTAGCTTTCTACTTAACCTCTGAGTGATTGGAAGCACAAGCACCACCAACAATCAATCTACACCACTGCACACACACACTTGTCATTACCAAACTCAGCAACCACAAAAAAACATCCCTTTTTCAGGACCCTGTCTTTCAATGACAATTCGTAAAAATCCAAATAACTTCACAGATCTTCATTGTAAAGGGTTTAAACACTGTTTGCCATGCAATTAATGAACATGCACCTGTGGAACGGTTTTTAAGACACTAACAGCTTACAGAGGGTAGGCAATTAAAGTCACAGTTATGAAAACTTATGACATTAAAGAGGCCTTTCTACTGACTCTGAAAAACATCAAAAGAAAGATGCCCAGGGTCCCTGCTCATCTGCGTGAACGTGCCTTAGGCATGCTGCAAGGAGGCATGAGGACTGCAGATGTGGTCAGGGCAATAAATTGCAATGATCGTACTGTGAGACGCCTAAGACAGTGCTACAGGGAGACAGAACAGACAGCTGATCATCCTCGCAGTGGCAGACCACGTGTAACAACACCTGCAAAGGATCAGTACATCCGAACATCACACCTGCGGGACAGGTACAGGATGGCAACAACAACTGCCTAAGTTACACCAGAAAAGCACAATCCCTCCATCAGTGCTCAGACTGTCTGCAATAGGCTGAGAGAGTCTGGACTGAGGTCTTGTAGGCCTGTTGTAAGGCAGGTCCTCACCAGACATCACCGGCAACAACATCGTCTATGGGCACAAACCCACCGTTGCTGGACCAGACGGAACTGGCAAAAAGTGCTCTTCAATGACTAGTCGCGGTTTTGTCTCACCAGGGGTGATGGTCAGATTTGCGTTTATGGTTGAAGGAATGAGATTTACACCAAGGCCTGTACTCTGGAGCAGGATCGATTTAGAGGTGGAGGGTCCGTCATGGTCTGGGGCGGTGTGACACAGCATCAACAGACTGAGCTTGTCATGGCAGGTATTCTCAACACTGTGCGTTACAGGGAAGACATCCTCCTCCCTCATGTGGTACCCTTCCTGCAGACTCATCCTGACATGACCCTCCAGCATGACAATGCCACCAGCCATACTGCTCATTCTGTGCACAATTTCTTGCAAGACAGGAATGTCAGTGTTCTTCCATGGTCAGCAAAGACCTGGATCTCAATCGCACTGAGCACGTCTAGGACCTGTTGGATTCCCCCCAGAAATGTCCGGAAACTTGCAGGTGCCTTGGTTGAAGAGTGGGGTAACATCTCACAGCAGGAACCGGCAAATCTGGTGCAGTCCATGAGGAGGATATGCACTGCAGTACTTAATGCAGCTGGTGGCCACACCAGATACCGACTGTTACTTTTCATTTTGACCAATTCCCCCTTTGTTCAGGGACACATTATTCAATTTATGTTAGTCACATGTCTGTGGAACTTGTTCAGTTTATGTCTCAGTTGTTGAATCTTGTTATGTTCATACAAATATTTACACATGTTAAGTTTGCTGAAAATAAACGCAGTTGACAGTGAGAGGACGTTTATTTTTTTGTTGGGTTTATGACACCTAGTGTAGCCTTGTCAGCAAATGAGTGCTGTTTGAACACACATCCGATTTGGTCACTTGTAACTGGCTGCTTGGACATTCAGTAGTCCAAAAAGGATTTGGAAATCAAAACTGATTTGAGCATTAAGGCCTACAGTGTGAACAAGGGTTAACAGCTTTGTATACCTGGATTGTACAATATATGCACATTATTGTAAAAACATTACTTCAAGCTCTGTCAAGTGGTTTGTTGATCATTGCTAGCACGGCCGGCCCACTCACTAGGCAGGATTAGGCGGCCGCATGTGGTGTCAGATTGACGAGGGTCATGATCAGTGATTTCAAGTTTGTATCCGTACATTTCTGACACGCTGATCATAGCGAGAGAAAAAAAAATACTTCTGCATTTCACGCTGTGTAAACACTTAGGCTCACGATAACTCCTGATAAAGTTGGGTAGCTGATATTCAGAGCTTAAATAGCCAAATTGATTAGTCACAGGAATCAGGACTAATAAAGCCAATGCAACAGCCTGTTTTACAAATGGTAGGCTTACCACATAGATGGGCATTCATAAAATTATATTTCAGGCACACTGTAGGCTACACCTCAGTAAGCACGGACCGATGCCGACGCCTTTTGGACATCTTTTTTTGGTGCAGTTCGGACCAGCCTTGATTTTCACATCCACAGACATTGGTTTTTGGTCCAGTCCAGACCAAATCTGAAAGATGTCAATGTTTGGTTCAGATTTGGTGCGGTCCAGATCGGGCTTGATTTCAAAGTCCACAGACATAGATTTTTGGTCCAGTCCTGACTAAATCTGAACCAATCATAGACGCCTTGATTTGTCCAAAACATACATGTCAATAAATTGCTTCTTTTCAACTTCCATTCAGAACCAAAAATTTACCTGATTTACGAATGGCAGTGACACAATATCGGGATGTTTTCTGGACCTTTCTCACTCTCTAATTGTGCTAAATCATCAGTGAGCCTGGAGACAATAGGTCATGCACACAACCAGAGTCATATCATCTTATATCATCTCCAGTTAGGCTGAGCTAGGCTGAGGAGAGCAGGCAGGCCTCATCCCTGAAAATAAAACGCTTTTTGCTTAGGCCTGATTGCTGGAATAGGCTAATTACCAGGGCTTATCAACCATGCAGGCAGGCTCACATTGCAGCTCCTCTCTTCTCTTGTTCTTCCCCTCCTCTATTCTCCTCACTCGCATTAGAACCCTGGCATGGCCCAGCTTTGCATCACAAAACGGCAGGCCCTGATTGAAGCAGACCACGCGTGCGGGTGCCTCAGCCAAGACACTCAAAGGCCCAGATAATCATAACTGCCGCTCGGCACTCAGTGTGCTTAGCTTAATGTACCACTGGTGATTTGTTTCATTGTGAGAGATTTAATAAGCGTCTGCTTCTCGTTTTGTTCCCACTCTCCCTCCACCACATGCTCTGGAGCTCATTAGGGGAGACGAAGAAAACAACAGAACTTACAGAGACAGTGTGGAGGTTCAGTCGTTTGGTCGGGGGATGGGATTTTGTGCATAGGAACAGCCAGCGCTGCCGTTGCTGAGACACAGGACAGTGTTAAGTCTCTGACTGATTAACTGGGAGTTTACCAAAGGGTTTAGAGGGAGCTTTCTATAGGTTAAGTCGATTTAGCAGTCCTACTGTATACAGCCAGAGGCACACACCAGCGCTCCACTGAGCCAGGATGATCTGAGAACGGGATTCCACATCGCTATTTTTAAGCTGTTTTCTAGTGTAATAGTACCAGTCAAAAGTTTGGACATACCTACTAATTTAAGGGGTTTTCTTTATTTTTACTACTTTCTACATTGTAGAATAAAAGTGAAGACATCAAAACTACGAAATAACACATATGGAATCATGTGGTAACCCAAAAAGTGTAACCCATGAGACATCCATGTCTTCGTCACTGGAAAAGATCAATGGTTGAGGTTGACATCATTTAAAAGTCAAATCAAATCTTATTGGTCACATACACATGGTTAGCAGATGTTAATGCGAGTTTAGCGAAATGCTTGTGCTTCTAGTTCCGACAGTGCAGTAATATCTAACAAGTAATCTAACATTTTCACAACAACTACATATTACACACAAGTGTAAAGGAATTAATAAGAATATGTACATAAAGATGTATGAATGACCGATGACCGAACGGCATAGGCAAGATGCAGTAGATGGTATAGAGTAAAGTATATACATATGAGATGAGTAATCTTGGATATGTAAACATGATATAAAGTGGCATTGTTTAAAGTGACCAGGGATGCATTTATTACATCCAATTATTAATTATTAAAGTGGCTAGAGATTTGAGTCTGTATGTTGGCAGCAGCCACTCAATGTTAGTGGTGGCTGTTTAACAGTCTGATGGACATGAGATAGAAGCTGGTCTTCAGTCTCTCGGTCCCAGCTTGATGCACCGTATGGACCTCGCCTTCTGGATGATAACGGGGTGAACAGGCAGTGGCTCGGGTGGTTGTTGTCCTTGATGATTTTCTTGGCCTTCCTATGACATCGGGTGGTGTAGATGTCCTGGAGGGCAGGTAGTTTGCCCCCGGTGATGCGTTGTGCAGACCGCACTGCCCTCTGGAGAGCCTTATGGTTGTGGGCGGAGCAGTTGCCGCACCAGGCTGTGATACAGCCCGACAGGATGTTCTCGATTGTGCATCTATAAAAGTTTGTGAGTGTTTTAAGTGACAAGCCAAATTTCTTCAGTCTCCTGAGGTTGAACAGGCGCTGTTGCGCCTTCTTCACCACGCTGTCTGTGTGGATGGACCATTTCAGTTTGTCTGTGATGTGTACGCCAAGGAACTTAAAACTTTCCACCTTCTCCACTACTGTCCCTTCGATGTGGATAGGGGGGTGCTCCCTCTGCTCTTTCCTGAAGTTATTTTCCTGACACCACACTCCAAGAGCCCTCACCTTCTCCCTATTGGCCATCTCGTCATTGTTAGTAATCAAGCCAGGTGAAAGCTATGATCCCTTATTGATGTCACCTGTTAAATCAACTTCAATCAGTGTAGATGAACGGGAGAGAGGTTAAAGTATTATGTATGTGTGCCATTCAGAGGGTGAATGGGCAAGACGAAAGATTTAAGTGCCTTTGAATGGGGTATGGTAGTAGATGTCAGGCGCACAGGTTTGAGTGTGTCAACTACTGCAACACTGCTGGGTGTTTCACGCTCAACAGTTTCCCATGTGTAACAATGGCCCACCACCCAAAAGACATCCAGCCAACTTGACACAACTGTGGGAAGCAATGGAGTCAACATGGGCTAGCATTCCTATAGAATGCTTGTCACCTTGTAGAGTCAATGCCTGGCGAATGCAGGCTGTTCTAAGGCCAAAAGAGGGTGCAACTCAATATTAGGTGTTCCTAATGTTTTGTACACTCGGTGTATATTTCCACACTATAAAGACGGAATAATACTGTGAAATTGTGAAAATTATGATAATCCCCTTTTAGTGTATGAGCTTTTTGAAAAGACTGCTTGGAATTTCAGCCTGTTTTGGTTTGACGGTGTTTTGGCCTGCCTGGTGACATCACCAGAAGGTAAATTAGTTAATAGACCAATAAGAAATAGAGTTTCAAAGCTCTGTGCCAATAACCTCAAAATGTCAGTTTTCCCCTCCCCATACAGACCCCTCCCAGACAGTCCTAGCCAAAGTTTTGCTTGAGAAATTGCTCTTTCCTAAGAAGATGTACCATATGTGTATTTTTTTTTTTACATTTGATTTGAAAACAATCACAGTAAGGTACTTAATTGTTACCCAGGACCAGAAATGATTTGATATTTAGATAAAAACAGCTGCATTGGACCTTTAACCCTAACCCCCTTAACATAATCTATTTCTGAATTGGTTCAAATAAAGGTTATGGTAGATCATGAATTTACCAATTATCAGCATAAAATATCCCATATCCTCCATTTATTTTCCACATCCAGCTCGGGCTACATATAGGCCTACACTGCCAACTCCTACTGCCCCTGCATCACCTCCCTCATCTTCACTGACCTCACGCGGCCCCTCTACATACTGTATGGGGAAACAGAGGACAGAAGTGTTCCCCAGCATGGAAGAGCAATAAGAATGTGTCTTGTACATACAGTACCAGTCAAAAGTTGACACACCTACTCATTCAAAGGTTTTTCTTTATTTTTTTTGCTATTTTCTACATTGTAGAATAATAGTGAAGACATCAACACTAATAAATAACACATGTGGGTAATGTAGTAAACAAAAAAATGTGTTAAACAAATCAAAATATATTTTATAGTTGAGATTCTTCAAAGTAGCCACCCTTTGGCTTGATGACAGCTTGCACACTCTTAGCATTTTTATTTCATAGTTTTGATGTCTTCACTATTATTCTACAATAGAAAAAAATAGTAAAATAAAGAAAAGCCCTTGAATGAGCAGGCGTCCAAACTTTTGACTGGTGTTGTAAGTATATAACTTGTGGAGGAGATAAACAACACAGTCATGTTGCAGCACTCACGTGGCAAATGGATTCAATATAGAAATGAAGGCTTTTGGAAACACATCATAGCAAAACATAGCGGTGTATGACTATTTTCCCAGAGGGAACTTCATTTGTGCTGTCAGATATATCGAACTCACTTTAATGTAAAACACATATGCATCATTACATGAACAGGCCATGTGTACGTTAGCAAATAAAATACAGTGCATGAGGGTGTAGCCTGTTAATAAATGTATCCATAAATCCCTAAATAGCCAGCTAGGGTGCCAAGGACAGAGCGCAGCACTCACTCAGTAGCCTTACGGAGGCAGCTATAAAGCTAGAAGTCACTTCCACGATCCTGTGCCCTGATGGCAGGAAGGCATACTGGTTAGAAATTATGTTCTTGCCCTTTTTGTGTGCCTATTCTTGTATTTGAGCCTGCATAGCCAGCTACCTACTATCTTGACACTCACGGACAACTTTTTTCACTTACTTTTCCAGCCTGGTTTGTGACCCTGTGTTACCCAGCACAGTGAGGGGCAAGAAGCAAGAGTGGACTGGGCCAGACAAGACTGGTTCTGAGCCAGGCAGCTGGTTGGTCCAGGCAGCTGGTTGGTCCAGGCAGCAGGTAAGAAAAAAAGACAACATGAAGACATATCCAGTGTATAGTGCAGTGGCACATACTTAAAAGAACTTCAGTTTGTGCTTAACAATCCAATCTACTGTTATTTCTTCCATATCCCAACAGTATGTGATAAGGTTGACAGAGAAAGTACACAAACACCAAAAACGTCTACTGTTTTTCCTTTAAAGTGAGATGATCTCCTTCTCATGTCATACCACAGTGTAATTACTTTAGAAGTTTCCTTGTTAGCTTATTGAATAGCATCGTAGCATCTGAACCTTGGATGAAGTGTATTTAATTTACTGCCCATGTGGATATGCCTTGTTTGACACTGTTTCCGCATATGAATGAGGGAGTTTGATTAAGCTGAACCAGTGTGCACCGGGCTATGGCCCATGACGTGAACTAGCAGGAGCACCCTGCTCGAATAGAACTTTAATCTGCGCCACCAGGACATATTGTCCACAAAGCAGCATGGTGCATCGTTCAGGAACATACAACATGTATTTTCCATAAATAAATGTAAACTTTTTCAAACTATTTTAAGGCAGATAAAGTACACATACAGTGCATTCAGTACATCTTGACTTTTTGCACATTTTGTTACGTTACAGCCTTATTCTAAAATGGATTAAATAGCTGTTTTTTCTCTCATCAAACTACGCACAATACCCCATAATGACAAAGCAAAAAAAGGTTTTTAGACATTTTTGCAAATTTATAAAAATAAGAAAACACTGAAATCACATTAAATAAGTATTCAGACCCTTTACTCAGTACTTTGTTGAAGCGCCTTTGGCAGTGATTACAGCCTCGAGTCTTCTTGGGTATGACACTACAAGCTTGGCACACCTGTATTTGGGGAATTTATCCCATTCTTCTCTGCAGATCCTCTTAATCTCTGTAAGGTTGGATGGGAAGCGTCGCTGCTCAGCTATTTTCAGGTCTCTCCAGAGATATTCTGTTGTGTTCAAGTCCGGGCTCTGGCTGGGCCACTCAAGGACATTCAAAGACTTGTCCCGAAGCCACTCCTGCGCTGTCTTGGCTGAGTGCTTAGGCTTGTTGCCCTGTTGGAAGGTGAACCTTCATCCCAGTTTGAGGTCCTGAGCACTAATCAAGGATCTCTCTGTACTTTTCTCCGTTAATCTTTCCCTCGATCCTGACTAGTCTCCCAATCTCTGCCGCTGAAAAAACATCCCCACAGCATGATGCTGCCACCACCATGCTTCACCATGCGTATGGTGCCAGGTTTCCTCCAGACGTGATGCTTGGCATTCAGGCCAAAGAGTTCAATCTTGGTTTCATCAGACCAGAGAATCTTGTTTTTAATGGTCAGAGTCCTTTGGGTGCCTTCTGGAAAACTCCAAGCGGGCTGCAGAGATGGATATCCTTCTGGAAGGTTCTCCCATCTCCACAGAGGAACTTTGGAGCTCTGTCAGTGACCATTGTGTTCTTGTGCACCTCCCTGACCAAGGCCTTTTCCCCCGGTTGCTCAGTTTAGCTGGGTGGCCAGCTCTAGGAAGAGTGTTGGTGGTCCCAAACTTGTTCCATTTAAGAATGATGGAGGCCACTGTGTTCTTGGGGACCTTCAATGCCACAGAAATTCTTTGGAAACCTTACCCAGATCTGCTCTTCGACACAATCCTGTCTTGGAGCTCTACGGACACTTCCTTCGACTTCATGGCTTGGTTTTTTTTCTCTGACATGCCCTGTCAACTGTGGGACCTTATATATACCGGTGTGTGCCTTTCCAAATCATGTCCAATCAATTTAATTTACCACAGGTGGACTCCAATCAAGTTGTAGAAACATCTGAAGGATGATCAATGGAAACAGGATGCACCTGAGCTCAAATTCAAGTCTCATAGCAAAAGGTCTGAATACTTATGTAAATATTTAATTAAAATTTAATTTAACCTTTATTTAACTAAGGTATTTCTGTTCTATATTTGAAATACATTTGCAAAAAAAAAAAGTTTTCGGTTTGCCATTTTGCAGTAAAGTGTGTAGATTGATGACAAAAATAATGTATTTCATCCATTTTAGAATAATGCTCTAATGTTACAAAATGTGGAAAAAGTCCAGGCGTCTGAATACTTCCCGAATGCACTGTGTGCGTTTTTATCAAGAGGAAACACTTTCACGTGTTGTAATCATTACTCCATGTGCTTTACATATGTCACTTTGTTTTGAGATGACTTTGCCATGTCACCTGGCTCACACCCAGGAGGCAGCCCGGTTTCAAAACGAATGCAATCACTTTTCACCCGGTGAAATCTCCGCCTTGGCCAGCTTAATCGAATCCTCTCAATGGGACTTAAAATCAGGGCGCAGCTGCTGTTTAGATAGGCCGTATAACTTGATCATTTTCAGAAAATTTGCAATCAAAATAAACCTACCCCAGCAACCATATTATTTTTTGGAAGCCCAATTAATTATGAATTCTGGCATTTAAAATGTATTATGCTCAGAACTCAATGTAAGGACTAAGGCATGGGTGTCTAACTTAATTCCTGGTGGGGCAAGTGTCTGTTGGTTTATTAGTTTGGAACTCCTCTAACCTGTTTTTTTAGGTCTTATTTGAATACATATTCAAAGGAAATAACCCAGCAGACATGCAGCTATCCAGGAATTGAGTTTGACACCCCTAGACACAGGTGTGGGACTGATTGTCACAGGGAGTCCCAGTTGGCTACCCATCAAATTTGCTTTAGTAGGATATTATACATTTATACGTTAGATATAATTATGGTAGGCTGATGAAATTTGATTTGATATGCAGACATAATACATGACCAGGAATAGGGAGGATTTCACCAGAATGTCACCTTGTTGAACATCACATCAAGGGCAAAGAACACCTTATCCAGGTTTGCCAGCCTGGGGTGGGCAATCAACTGTTGTTACATCCATCATTTTTGGACTTATAAATGAATTAAATGATATGTATCCATTGATGTATTCAATGTATAAATGCCTCATTAGCATAGTTCAATTGTCATACCCCATCTGAACCCAGCATACAAGCTTGTTTTACTCCAACGTTTGTAAACAAACGCTATATAGCCTCAAAACATGGTTAAAATTTCTCCAGGCCCATCAGCTTTTCACAGTACCAGCGGAGGGGAGACCTCTTTGCTATTGTTTATACTGCTGATTGCCACTTTACGACATGTTGTGTAATGATGGAAACATAAATGTCAAAGTGGCTTTAATATAATAACTTCAATACATTTGAATGCATGCCATGCAAGACATGACAATATTTCAGAGTTAGCATTTACCATTAGGTCAATTACCTTTCCTGATACTGGTGCACGCTGTTTTATATGGAAGGACACGCACACACTATGAGAATGAAAGTGTACAGACATCTTGTAACTTTGTTGACATTCTGGAAGGGATCAGATTAAGGACATCCAGACAACTTGACACAACTGTGAGGGAGCATTGGAGTCAACATGGGCCAGCATCCCTGTAGAGTTTTTAATGTTTTGTACACTCAGTGTATAAAGCCAAACACATTTAACAGTTAGCCTATTAATTATTGCCCTAATTAAGTTGGGGTTTCCTCTCTCCTTCGTTTTTCTTACACAATTAAGGCAAGGGCTGTCTCCTCGTCTCTTCACTCCGCTGCTGCCTCCGCCACATTGTTCTCAACACAAATATACTGGTTAACTTTGATATTATGCAGATAGCAACATGGTCTATGGTCTAGGGAAAGGCGGCAATTCAATGGATCATTGACGATCGGTTCAGAACAGTGGACAGCGACCTCTTATCCACCCAGGAGAAAGCGCATTTGTTATAAAATAATATTTGTAGTAGTGTTGCACCATTGTTCTTACATAATATAACCATATACATTTTCAGTAACAGTGTAATGGATTGTGACATCCCTGCGGCTTCCAATGGATTAGTTCACTAATCCAAGTGCGAATCTAAAAAAATGTATATACTTTTGTGAACTGCTCGACAAAAAAAAAATCTCAGTCGACCAACAGCCAGTCTACTGACCAAACAATCAACCAGCCGACTAAATGGGATCAGCCCTAAAGAAACTGAACAAATCTACAAATTACATGTCCCTGTATAGGCCTACATACCATACATAATCCTTGCATACACTCTATGCACCTTTTCTAAACTCTGATTTGTAAGTTTCGCTACACTCGCATTAACATCTGCTAACCATGTGTATGTGACAAATAAAATTGGATTTGATTTGAAATTCAAAAGAGCCTCAACACCCAGATTGCCATCAACTGCCAAGTAGTTGTAGAGCACCCAAATCATAACAGCTGTCCATTTTCCAATACACTGTAGAATCCAAGTCAGTATAAAGTGAGCCTACGCAGTTGCCAGAAAACGCTAAATTCCATTGTTCAGGGATACAGCATTTTCAACCTAAATGAAGTTTCATTTTCCTATCACCAACGTCTTTCTACTTCCCATTACCATTCTCCTTTCCTCTCTCACTTTGCCCCCTCTCATCCCTAGCTTTTCTTTCTTCCATCCTTCCCTCCACCTCTTTTCTTACCTTCATCCCTCACTCTCCATACCTCCATCCCACTTTTCTTATGTACATCCCTCACTCTCCATACCCCCATCCCTCTCGTGACTTCAGTAAGACACTATTTGTCCAAGGGAAAGCAGCACAGAGCATTACCTGCTCACACAAACACACATTACAGAAGATAATACCTGCTAATTAACCCGCTCACTCTCTGTCACTCCCCCTTTTGTCTAGCCAGGGAGTTGTATGGAGACTCTATTGTGGGTGACTATCTCCTGTTCCTCCTCAGTGTCAGTCTGTCTAGCAAGGCAGAGGCATCATGCAGGCTAGCTGACTGGGGTTAAGTGAGCCGGGAAATGATTTGGCATGTGAATGTGTGAGTGCTGTAAGGGCACGACCCTCACGTCTGTCTGGAACACAGTGTGCCTGCCTGCTGACAATCCATGGGCACTGAGCTGCTCTCACGCTCACGACCCAGCACACCAGAGCGCATAAGCGCAATCACACTTAAGAGTATACACAACACACACATTCCCACACAAAGGCTCGCTCTTAAAAAGCACACTAAGACAGACTCACCTCCTCTTATACAGAGCATTCAGAAAGTATTCAGACCCCTTGACTTTTTCCACATTGTTACTTAACAGCCTTATAAAATGTATGAAATTATTTCCCCCCTCATCAATCTACACACAATACCCCATAATGAAAACGCAAAAAACGTTTTTTAGAAATGTTTGTTTTAAAAGTAAAATAAACAAATTACATTTACATAAGTGTTCAGACCCTTTACTCAGTACTTTGTGGAAGCACCTTTGTCAGCTAATTTTATTGAATCCATTTTAGAACAAGGCTCTAAAGTAACAAAATGTGGGAAAAGTCAAAGGGTCTGAATATTTTCCGAATGCACTGTACACACTTGCCAAACCCTCACTTAGTCACTCAATCACTCAAGATAAACTTGATTGCGTACACAGTACAGTATATCTGAATGGTAATCAGATCCAGTGGGATGCAGATGCTGCAATCGTCAGAGAGAGAAAGAAAGATGGGCCTTCTTTAGCAGAGCGAGAGATCTGTCAGCCCCCGTTCCCTTGGGCTGACCTTCTGGCACGGACCGGCTAGAGGAAAACACTCCGAACTTTGTTATCAACCACTTCTTGGCTCCCAGCGAGCCATTGTACTCGTGCCACTTCTGGCATAATGATATATGTAACCATAACAAAGATACAAGGAGGTAAATCAAAGACAGCCTTTTCCAGGCCAAGAGAGAAGTGATTTTTGATAACACTTTACTTGACACCCAGCATTATAACACGTTAAGACACGGTCATAACAGCTGACATAACTTGTCATAACCTGTCATAATACTATCATAGCCTACTTGTGTATGTTTATTTTATATAACATTTTCTTGGAAGGGAAAAGAAAGCGTTTTAATAAATGTAGGTTTTGACACTTATGTAGGTGTCATACCCAGCCATACAACAATGCAGTATGTCAAAACAGGTGTAAATATATGGGTCATGACAGTGTTATGACCATTATTTGACAGGTTACGATAATGTCAGCCGTTATGACATATTATAACATGGTTATGACCATGTCATAATATTTTATGACACTGGGTGTCATGTAAAGTGTTACCAGATTATTGTTTTTTACTCAATGAAAAAGCTAAATGGAGTTTATTTGGCTTTCATCAAGTGAGAGTGTTTTGGCGTGATCAAACCCATTCGTTTTGGTTGTTCTCCCATGGAATCAGACCATACCCCGTTCCAAACTTAGTGACCTTCCCGAGTTTTCCTTAGCTCCGGAAAAACAAGAAGGCCTACTCTATATTAGGCTTGTTAAAACTGCGTGACCAGGTATTTTGTGGGACATAAAAGAGTATGCCTAACAGACCATCTCAATCCAGTGAGCCGCTGGTCATGACACAAAAAGGAAACAGCCTATGTGTACAAAAACAAATAGGATGGCAAATGCTAGGTTTCACAGTTCAAACCCAGGATCAACATCTGGACTGTAATAGGTTTCCAGTAGAACAGTACTTTGCTTATTATAGAAATCCCTTCACTGTAACAATATGAAACTACTGGAGTGTACAGAGCATATCCAACAAAAGTGGGTTTAAGGGGTTCATAACTGTGAGAACACTGCTTGTGGAGCTGAGAGTTGCATTGCGACTCGTAAAAAAGCCTGACCTCATTGTCTTCCAAAACATAATTCTTATAAAATATTTGTTTCACTAAAAGACACACAGAACTAGGCCAAGCATTCCATTAGGTTGAGATCTATTCAACTCTGTACACTATCAACGTAACTTTTTTCCTGTTGGGATTCAAACTGGCAAACCTTCAGTTTCTGGCCTGTTTGTTTATTAACTTTTTACTTTGTGACCCACCAATTGAGGTGTCTGGTGAATCTCAAACCACCATAAGGGTTGAGCAGTGAAAAAGACATACTCAAAATAATAATAATAATAAAATCGAAACTACAAAAGCATCTAACTTAAAAAAAAGATTTGAGTATGTGCTTGAGTACAACCCACAGTATCTAGGCTAAATGCTGTCCCAGCAATGTCAGATATGGGATTCAAACCCACACCGCCGGGGGAGACTGCGACCTGAACGCAGCGCTTTAGACCGCTCTGTCATCCTTACCTCCAACTTCCCGTCACCCCACTGTAACAGCATCAGACTTCTACCACTAATGCAGCAAACTTGGTGGTTAACCCCGTCCCTGTTAGTCTAGGACTTAGGCCGAGAGGTCCAAACCTCTTAACAAGGTCAGAGTGTTGTACTACAAATGATACAATGCAATAGGCTACACTCCAATACGGACCTCACAAACATCTATTTTTTACATTTTCTTTATATTTGCATCACATTTTGCTTTCATGGGAATCATCCAAAGAGCACAATTGTAGAGTTCCTGGGAAGCCACTCATCCTCCTCCCTTCTTTCTTCCCAGTGTCCCTCTCCAAACTGTTGTATGTTAAGGTTGTACTGTACCTCTGTACTTACCTTGGTTGTGTGTGCGGAGCATCATGGGTGTTGAATGTTGTAGATGATTACGTTCTAGATAAAATGGTTGAACTGAATTCCGATCACTCGTCTCATCATTATTGAATTGTTATATAGACATGGTTATGAAATCCACAAGACATAGCACTTACCTCCCCTGCTGCGTCACAAAACCCACTATCAGAGACAGCATAAATTAAATACCTTTCCAAAAGCTTAACCCTGTTGATGTTGCTAAAAGGACACTTTTCACCAAAACCACTAGTTATTACTGAAAGGCTTAGGTTCCACAGGAGAGATGTGGAAGAGGGAGAATCAGAGCACTGAGTTTAACGATGTTAAACTATGTCTCTTCCTTGCTAGAGGGGCTGCCGGATCTTATAGAGATTGACACAGGGGCAGCTGTATCTCATGTCAGACAGAAGTCTACAAAAATACACAAACACCTTCCACTTCAGCCAGCACACAACGTACTAAAGAATTACACAGGTGGATCTGTCACTGTGAATGGCATCACTGATGTCACAGTTCAATTAAGTGGACAAACTGAAAGCTGCCACTGTCATGAAAGGAGACTATCCATCACTACTGAGACATTTGTGGCTGTGGAAAATCACACTGGACTCACTGGCCATCAGTTTGTACAATGACACATGGAGACACACACCTACACGCCATCTTAAAGAAACATGGACAAGTCTTTAATGGAGAGCTGGGCAGCATGAAATACATTACAATGAAGCTTAGCATTAAGCCAGTCAGCAAACCAAAGTTTCTGAATGCATGACCCGCTCTAATCAAGAACAAAGTACTGGAGCTGGTCAGTGTGAGTAAATGGGCTACACCCTTCATACCAGTCCTTAAGAAGAATGGTGGAATCAGGATATGTGGAGACTGCTGACCATCCTGACACACAAGGGGCTCTTCGGGTGCTGTCTACCATTTGGAATCACAACTGCACCACCCCTGTTCCAGAGGGCAATGGACCAGATCTTCAGTGGATTGCCATGAGTACAATGCTACCTGGATGACATATTCGTTACTGGAAAAGACGACCATCTCTAGAACTTGGAAGCAACCTAAAAAGTACTACGGACTGCGAGTTCGTAAGGACACGTACATTCTCTCAACCATCGGTTGAATACCTTGGACACATCGTCGATGCCACAGGCTTTCACAAGGCTCCGTCCAAGGTCAAGGCTGTCTTGGATGCCCCAACTCCTCAGAACATTAACCAACTACCTTCTTTCCTGGGGTTACTGAAATACTACGGATGCTTTATCCCGAGCTTGCATTTTCAGGACAAAACATGGAAATGGACAGAACAATGCGAGGAAGCATCTGTGAAAATCAAGGAAACACTTCTGAGGCATTGACACACTTCGACCCGTCATTGCCCATCCAACTAGCTTGTGATGCTAGTCCATATGGTGTGGGTGCAGTCGTGTCCCATATCATGCCTTCATGTGAAGAGAAGCCAATCGCTTTTGAGGACATAGGACAAAGCAGAAAGTAACTATGCACAGATAGAACGCAAAGCCCTAGGCATGGTTTTTGGAGTACATAAGTCTCACCGGTATCTGTACAGAAAGGAAATCTTTGGACAGCATACTGGTATTCCGTCACTTGCTGAAAACAGTATCGAAGGTGGGCTTTTATCAGCACACACTTACGACATCAAATTAGAAAATCTGAACTTAGCGGAGAAACACCAGAAACAACCCGGTGAGCTCCTAGTGTGCGGCTCTCCTTTCTTTTCAAGTGTTGTACCCTGCTAGCCAGCACACCCCGCTAGCCAGCACCTCGCCTAAACAGGTGTGTTTCTTTTGCCTCCAGACTGCACTGTTACAAAGATATGGTTATGAAACCCACAAGACATAACTTACTTCCCGTGCAACATCACAAAACCCACTCTATCAGAGACAGTGTAAATAAAAAGCCTAACCCTGTTGATGTTGCTGTGGCAACCATAAGCTTATCTACCTCAGACCTGAAGTCAGTACCAACCGTTGCATGTGCCACTCAGAATGAAGTACTTAGCGTGACAGGATATGGATACATCATGTGTAGCATATCACATTTTAAATTCCATTTTGAAGTTGGATGAATTCACACACAATATTCTAAATACTATGAAGGCTACTTGTCTTTAAGCACAGAAACCAATTCAAAGGACATACAGTGCCTTGCGAAAGTATTCGGCCCCCTTGAACTTTGCGACCTTTTGCCACATTTCAGGCTTCAAACATAAAGATATAAAACTGTATTTTTTTTGTGAAGAATCAACAACAAGTGGGACACAATCATTAAGTGGAACGACATTTATTGGATATTTCTAACTTTTTTAACAAATCAAAAACTGAAAAATTGGGCGTGCAAAATTATTCAGCCCCCTAAAACTTTGTAGCGCCATCTTTTGCTGCGATTACAGCTGTAAGTCGCTTGGGGTATGTCTCTATCAGTTTTGCACATCGAGAGACTGAAATTTTTTCCCATTCCTCCTTGCAAAACAGCTCGAGCTCAGTGAGGTTGGATGGAGAGCATTTGTGAACAGCAGTTTTCAGTTCTTTCCACAGATTCTCGATTGGATTCAGGTCTGGACTTTGACTTGGCCATTCTAACACCTGGATATGTTTATTTTTGAACCATTCCATTGTAGATTTTGCTTTATGTTTTGGATCATTGTCTTGTTGGAAGACAAATCTCCGTCCCAGTCTCAGGTCTTTTGCAGACTCCATCAGGTTTTCTTCCAGAATGGTCCTGTATTTGGCTCCATCCATCTTCCCATCAATTTTAACCATCTTCCCTGTCCCTGCTGAAGAAAAGCAGGCCCAAACCATGATGCTGCCACCACCATGTTTGACAGTGGGGATGGTGTGTTCAGCTGTGTTGCTTTTACGCCAAACATAACGTTTTGCATTGTTGCCAAAAAGTTCAATTTTGGTTTCATCTGACCAGAGCACCTTCTTCCACATGTTTGGTGTGTCTCCCAGGAGACTTGTGGCAAACTTTAAACTACACTTTTTATGGATATCTTTAAGAAATGGCTTTCTTCTTGCCACTCTTCCATAAAGGCCAGATTTGTGCAATATACGACTGATTGTTGTCCTATGGACAGAGTCTCCCACCTCAGCTGTAGATCTCTGTAGTTCATCCAGAGTGATCATGGGCCTCTTGGCTGCATCTCTGATCAGTCTTCTCCTTGTATGAGCTGAAAGTTTAGAGGGACGGCCAGGTCTTGGTAGATTTGCAGTGGTCTGATACTCCTTCCATTTCAATATTATCGCTTGCACAGTGCTCCTTGGGATGTTTAAAGCTTGGGAAATATTTTTGTATCCAAATCCGGCTTTAAACTTCTTCACAACAGTATCTCGGATCTGCCTGGTGTGTTCCTTGTTCTTCATGATGCTCTCTGCGCTTTTAACGGACCTCTGAGACTATCACAGTGCAGGTGCATTTATACGGAGACTTGATTACACACAGGTGGATTGTATTTATCATCATTAGTCATTTAGGTCAACATTGGATCATTCAGAGATCCTCACTGAACTTCTGGAGAGAGTTTGCTGCACTGAAAGTAAAGGGGCTGAATAATTTTGCACGCCCAATTTTTCAGTTTTTGATTTGTTAAAAAAGTTTGAAATATCCAATAAATGTCGTTCCACTTCATGATTGTGTCCCACTTGTTGTTGATTCTTCACAAAAAAATACAGTTTTATATCTTTATGTTTGAAGCCTGAAATGTGGCAAAAGGTCGCAAAGTTCAAGGGGGCCGAATACTTTCGCAAGGCACTGTATACTGAACAAAAAAAACCTACGCAACATGCAACAACTTCAAAGAATTTTCTGTGTTAGAGTTCAATGCAGTCGGAAAGTATTCAGACAGCCTTCACTATTTCCACATTTTGTTATGTTAGCCTTATTCTAACATATATTAAATTGTCACAGCTGTATTTGGGAGTTTTTCCCCATTCTTCTCTGCAGATCCTCTCAAGCTCTGTCAGGTAGTATGGGGAGCAGCGCTGCACAGCTATTTTCAGGTTTCTCCAGAGATGTTTGATCAGGTTCAAGTCCAGGATCTGGCTGGGCCACTCAAGGACATTCAGAGACTTGTCCCAAAACCACTTCTGCCTTGTCTTGGCTGTGTGCTTAGGGTCATTGTCCTGTTGGAAGGTGAACCTTCACCCCAGTCTGAGGTCCTGAGAGCTCTGGAGAAGGTTTAAATCAAGGTTCTCTCTGTACTTTGCTCTGTTCATCTTTCCCTCGATCCTGACTAGTCTCCCAGTCCCTGCCGCTGAAAAACATCCTCACAGCATGATGCTGCCACCACCATGCTTCACCGTAGGGATGGTATTGGCCAGGTAATGAGCTGTGCCTGGTTTCCTCCAGACATGACACTTGGCATTCAGGCCAAAGAGTTTAATCTTAGTTTCATCAGATCAAAACACGTATTTACATTTGCAAAAAAAACCTGCTATTAGGTGTGTAGATTGTTGAGGATTTTTATTTAATACATTTTTGAATAGGGCTGTAACGTAACAAAATGTTGAAAAAGGGAAGGGGTCTGAATACTTTCTGAATGCACTGTAAGGGAATCAATCAATTGAAATAAATAAATTAGGCCTTAATTAATGTATGGATTTCACAGGACTGGGAATACAGATGTGCATCTGGTGGTCAGATACCTTAAAAAAAGTAAGGGCGTGGTCAGAAAACCAGTCAGTATCTGGTAACCACCATTTTCCTCATGCAGCGCGACACAACTCCTTCGCATAGAATTGATCAGGCTGTTGATTGTGGTCTGTGGAATGTTGTCCCACTCCTCTTCAATGGCTGTGCGAAGTTGATGGATATTTGCGGCAACTGGAACACTCAGTCAAACATGTTGATCCAGAGCATCCCAAACATGCTCAATGGGTGACATGTCTGGTATGTATGCAGGCCATGGAAGAACTGGGGAATTTTCAGCTTGCAGGAGTTGTGTACAGATCCTTGTGACATGGGGACGTGCATTATCATGCTGAAGCATAAGGTGATGCCGGCGGATGAACGGCACAACAATGGGCCCCGGGATCTCATCACGGTATCTCTGTGCATTTAAATTGACATCAATAAAATGCAATTGTGTTCATTGTCTGTAGTTTATGCCTGCCCATAACATAATCCCACCACCACCATCAAATCAAACTATCTGTCACATGCGGCGAATACAACAAGTAGACCTTACCGTGAAATGCTTACGTACAAGCCCTTAACAAACAGTGCAGTTCAAGAGTTAAGAAAATATTTACCAAATAAACTAAAGTAAAAAAAAGGGGCACTGTTCAATGTTGACATCTGCAAAGCGCTTGCTCACGCGATGCCATACACCTGGTCTGCGGTTTGTGAGGCCGGTTGGACATACTGTCAATTTCTCAAAAACGACGCTGGAGGCGGCTTATGGTAGAGAATTGAACATTCAATTATCTGGCAACAGCTCTGGTGGACATTCCTGCAGTCGGCATGCCAATTGCCCGCTCCCTCAAAACTTCAGATATCTGTGGCATTTTGTTGTGTGTCAAAATTGCACATTTTAAAGTGGCCTTTAATTGTCCACAGCACAAGATGCACCTGTGTAATGAGCATGCTGTTTAATCAGTTTAATGATATGCCACACCTGTCAGGTACATGGATTATCTTTGTAAATGATAAATGCTCACTAACAGGGATGTAAACACATTTTTTGGGCAGTAAATTTGAGATAAATGTGTTTTTTGTGAGTGTGGAACATTTCTGGGACCTTTTATTTCAGCTCATGAGACATAGGTCCTACACTTTACAGGAAGGGGCTCAAAATCAGTCAGGTCACCTGTGATAAAAGTTAGTATTCAACGTCCATCCTTGTATGAAGACAGCAGGAGGTGGCGTGGGAACAGGCCACTTCGGGCAACAGTGAGCGATGTTACCTTCAAGTAGGTTTCGGTTTGGCTAGGGCTTTGTGGATGGGCATAAGCATCCGCCTCTGGTGCCAACGGTTGCATGTTCGAAGTTGAGGTACGTTGCAAACCTTCTGGCATGAGGAACATAAGCATCCACCCCTGGTGCCAAAGGTTGCATGTTCAAATACAGTGATAGAAAGTTGTTTTTGAGATGTTTGTTTTAAGCCTATCCCTAACCTTAAACCTGACCTTAACCATTCGGAGTTAATGCCTAAACTTATCCCTAACCTTAACTAAACTAAATGTCATCAATAACTGTGTATTTGTGAACCAAATGGATGTGAACATCGCAGGTTACGAGCTGGTTATGGACTGAATCTGTCAAAAGTTGTTAAATTCTCACGTCATCACTTCCGGAAGTTCAATGTGAGGACATCACTGTGGCCTGCAAAACAGGCTTCGGGGAGGACAGGACACACACAATGTAGTTTTCAGAGGTTAAACTCACATACGACGTCCAAATGTAATATTTCCAGGCTGCAATAGGAGTTCTAATTCTTTCCATCAGAACTGTAGGCCACACTTTTCTTGTCGCTGTTAAAACCAGATTTTGAGCCACAACCCTTCCTGCTCCATCTCAAGCCTGGTGCTACAGCATGCAGGGTGTCCGCGTGTTGAGTGATTCGTTTTCCCGATGGACTTCGTCATTTGGGGCATATATTCCTATTAGGAATTATCTTTATTTCACAATTTCAATTATTTAGGGTCTAAAATAAAATATGTAGGCGCGCCTGTTTCCGCATCTCGACCCATTACGGCATGAATACTCCGCTTAATCCAGGTGGGGATTTTGAAGAAATCTTGTCAAAAAGAAGAACATCCAACAATCTCCTGGTGAAGACGAGTAAAGCATGTTGCGATTTTCTGTACAAAAAGTCTCCAGAAAAACAAGTGTCACAACAGGCATTTTTCTTCAATATGAAACAGACTTTCCCCTTAGAACTGGAGTCGACACGTGACATAAACGGTGCATGCCTAATGGGACAAGTTTAGCAGACTGTCAGAAAAATTCTAACATTTGATCCAATATGGGTTAAAAAGGCAATCTGCAGTTGCTACATCCATTATTTAGCCTATAATTTAATATTTGAAGAATACACATTTATAAAATGCATCATGAGCTCAGTTAAACTGTCATAACTCATCAGAACCCAAAATGTAAGCTTGTTTTACGCTGATGTTTGTAAACAAAGCAAATGTCAACAAACACTAGGCCAATATAGCCTCAAAACATGATTTAAACTATAATGTTCATATTATGGATGGTCAGTCCTTGCATCCATGTGAAAATGTGTTTGTATTATAAATTGTATTTTAATGTTTAAGGACTCTTGGAAGATTAGTCCAAATGGGGACTAAAAGAGATCCAAATCAAATCATCCATAGCTCTGTCTATGAATTTGTGAGTGGCTTTTCCAGCCCCATCCATTAGCTTTTTACTGAAATAGGGGCTGGGAGTTCCCTTTGTTATTGTGCCAATTGCCGCTTTAAAAAAAAGAGTTCATTCAAATTACAAAATGACATACTGGTTTCCTTACCCTGTCTTGTCTATGGACAAGGTATGACTGCAATCTGTGATTTGGTTTAGTTTCATGGCACTGTTTTATTGCTTTAGCATTTGTGGAAAAAAATCATATTTAAGTCATGGTATTAGCATTTTTCACACATCTTGTTCAAATCATCTATAAGGGACTTTGTTGAGCTACACAATCAATTTTAGATACTTTCAGATGATTTGGACATAATGCTTGGGCCTCTCAAATATGTGTCCTTGGCCTGGCTCACCCAAACACTCAATATGCATATTTCCTCCTTCACTTCACTAATGCAACACAATTGAATAGCTGTAAGCAAATGTTTAACTTTTATCACATAGCTTTCACCCATCATGCGATATTGGCAATTACCTCAAGGGAAAAATCATTTATAAGAAAGAGCATTTAATACGCTTGACTGTTCCCATTAGAATGCTTGGTGGTCTGCACTCTCCAGCCTGCAGGCAGTTGGATAAATAATGGGAGCTCCTGAGTTCCTCAGACTATGTGATCCCCAACCTGTGAAATCTCCACGCACTCAACAACCCATTTCTCTAATCAAACCAGTGTAAAGAAAATGCAAACACTTACTCATTCCCTACTCAACATACAAACAATAGCTCTCACCATAATCCAGCCGCGAATCCCCTGGCACAGGACCACCCACTCTACAGAGATCCATATGTCAGAGCCTGGGAGATGTAAAAAGATGGTGAGGAAATGTGCTTCATGAACAGTGACTCTGCCCTGGTGTTTCAGCTGAGTGTGATCCAGCATCAGACACATCCTGGCTCTGAGGAGCTTTGCTTTCACAAGATTATAACAAGTGCTGATTTATTTCCCTGGAAACAATATGATTGGACGGGAAAAAAAAGCCAAACTATGTCTCTGCATTTTACGTATCCCAGTTTAACCCTTCAAGCATTGTAAAACTTCACTTTGGCAATAAAGCGTTGATATAGTAAACAACAGTGAATCTCCTGGTCCCAGATCAGAATGTGCTTTAGCCAACTCCCCTGACAGCCATTGTCATGATATATACATCATGCCATACATACATACATACATAGAACTATGGAAAATCATTGGATCATTCATGACAGTCTGAGGAGGATCCTTTATGGGCCTGCCATCAAAAGAACAAGGGAACATGTGGGTGTTGAGAGGAGGATGGGAGTCATTCATATCCGGCTCCACGAGGGGGCAAACGGTGGCTTAGCTCCCTCATTTGAAACTTGTGCCACATCAGTTTTAGCTTTATGTCCCTATATAAAAATTGCAAAGTGAAAGGTTGGCTCAAAATCTGTATCTCTGCTGCGCTTTGTCAACACAATAGACAGAGTGCCGTGGCTGTGTATGGGGGCTATGGAATTGGAAAGCCACCTGGCCAGTTAGATATGACTCCTTTGCGTTTCCATAAAAAGTGGTAAAAAACGCTTCAACTGTGGTAGGCTAATTGAATAACGTGGTTTGATTTATAAGGGCGGGGTCAAGTTTACCGTTGAAGCTGCTTCACTCAACCCTGCCTCACACCCCACCACTAGAGTTTATTTAGCTTCTTAGCTAGCTGTAAAAAACATTAGTGTTTTTAGCCTTAGCCTATTTAGCTAGCTGGAACCAGCTAACCCAATTGAGGTGATTTGGGATGAGTTGAACCGCAGAGTGAAGGAAAAGCAGTCAGCATATGTGGGAACTCCTTCAAGACCGTTGGAAAAGCATTCCTCATGAAGCTGTTTGAGAGAATGCCTTTTTGAAAGCTTTGCACAATCTTGGCAAAGGGTGACTAAAATATATTTTGATTTGTCTAACACTTTTTTGGTTACTATATGATTGTGTTATTTCATAGTTTTTACAATGTAGAAAATAGTACAAATAAAGAAAAACCCTTGAATGAGTAGGTGTCCAAACTTTTGACTGGTACTGTATATGTCGCCGAATGTCAACATTATTGAGTTCCTTGTTTCAAACCAGCAATCACTGCAGGGGACATGGGATGCGATAGTCAAGAGGGGAGGAGAGTCGTGGACTTGTTCTGTCTATGATGGAATATTCTCTCCAAAAAGGAACTTGCCAAGGTGTTTAGCACCATACCCCAAAATGCCACATACACGTCACACAATATTCAAAATGAAATCGTGGGGCTCATGAATGAGATTGTCACTGAGGAAATAGTTAAAGAAACCAGATAATCTTGGTACACAACTGAAGGTAGACGAGACCAAGGGTCCTACAGGATGTGAAAATATATCCATTGAGTGTAAAAGACCGTTCGTCAGCATGTCGGATGCTGTCATTGGTGAAATGTCAGAAAGAACGCAACAACCAACTGGTGGAGGCCCTGTGTGCCCTTGACACAGAGAGTCATGAGTATATAGATGTGAAAAAGGTGAAACCACTGCTGGAACTTAGCAAAACAGATTAGGGGATAGCTACTGTAAGTTTAGTGACGCTCACCAGTTTTTGCAGACTGATATCGCCCTCTCCAAATGGACCCCACTTGATACCCTGCAGTGATTCTCTGGGCCTCTCTCCGCTATGCCGACCGTGCTTAGTGCATTGAAACATGGATTGACTTTTGGGATAACCGCAGCTACACGCGATTCCAAATTTCCCACTTTGACAAACTTGTTCAGTCAGCACAGAAGCATGCTATACCCAAGGGAAGCTCAACTAATCCTACCAACATTTGAGGGGAATCTTACAAGAAGATTTCAGGGAAAATGTAATGATCGATTACTCAGGAAGTTCCACAGAGCATCAAGGAGGCTTCAACTCTTCTGAAAAGGTAAGAAACAATCTAGCTGTTTTGCTTTATCAACCTCTTTATTTTGTGTGTAAGGCGCTGTCCATGGTGCTGAGAGCGCAGTGAAGATTTCGCACCAACCTGAATTATTGGTTAAAAGCATTTGAACTTATGTTCATTGTGGTATAGCATGATATAAGCAGAAATCAATACAATTCCAATACATGAACCCAAATGACGCTCCTGGGTATAGCTACATATCGGTACGTTTAGTCATAGAAAGATATTCGATTATGGTTTTCGTGGTTGTAAATGGAACTGTTGGTATTGTTTATGCTAGGTTGGCAAAAGACAGCTGTGTATGGCTGCATCTCACTGTAGTAGGCTGTATGCTGTTTTGGATCTCAAGACGCCTTTTTTTTTACTGCGTTTGTTTACTGTAACTATCCTAAACATAGATTGTGTCATGCCTTTAGCGATCTGATATTTTGTTTACTAGGCCTACTACCTCCTTTTTGTTCTGTATGCAGTCATTCATTAGCATGCGCAGTTGTCGGTATTCTAAGCCAAACTGCTATTCGGTAGTTTTGTTTGCATAAATGTATAACTAGGCTATTACTTTCAGCATTTAGCTAGCATTATTTTGGTACGACAGCGGTGTGTACGGTTGCATTCAAATAGGCTGCTTAATAGGCAAATTGCCCCATCTATCTTAGGCCTGTATTCATTACCAAAACGGCCTTGTTACTTTAGTGTGTATGGCGCTGTCCGTGGTGCTGATACAGCGCACGGGACTACAGATTTCGCACCAACCTACACTATATATACACGCAAGAGTATTTGGACACCCCTTCAAATTAGTGGATTCGGGCCATTTCAGTTACTGACAGGTGTATAAAATCGAGCACAGCCACACAATCTCCCCAGACAAGCATTGGCAGTAGAATGGCCTTACTGAAGAGCTCCATGACTTTCAATGTGGGACTGTCATAGGATGCCACCTTTCCAACAAGTCAGTTCATCAAATTTCTGCCCTGGTCAACTGTAAGTGCTGTTATTGTGAAGTGGAAATGTCTAGGAGCAACAACGGCTCAGCCGCAAAGTGGTAGGCCTCACAAGTTCACCGAACGGGACCGCCGAGTGCTGAAGCACGTACAAATAGCCTGTCCTCGGTTGGAACACTCACTACAGAGTTCCAAACTGCCTCTGAAAGCAACGTCAACACAAGAACTGACTAATCTGTATTTGGCGGATGCCAGGACAACGCTACCTGCTCCAATGCACAGTGCCAACTAAAGATTGGTGGAGGAGGAATAATGATCTGGGGCTGTTTTTCATGGTTCGGGCTAGGCCCCTTAGTTCCAGTGAAGGGACATCTTAACGCTAGAGCATACAATGACATTCTAGACAATTCTGTGCTCCAACTTTATGGCAACAGTTTGGGGAAGGCCCCCTCCTGTTTCAGTATGACAATACCTCCATGCACAAAGTGAGGTCCATACAGAAATGGTTTGTCGAGATCGGTGAAGAACTTGACTGGCCTGCACAGAGCCCTCACCTCAACCCCATTGAACACCCTTGGGATGAATTGGAACACCGACTGCGAGCCAGGCCTAAATGCCCAAAATCAGTATCCGACCTCATGAATGCTTGAGGCTGAATGGAAGCAATTCCCCGCAGCAATGCTCCAGCACCTAGTGAAAAGCCTTCCCAGAAGAGTGGAGGTTGTTATAGAAGCAAAGGGAGACCAACTCCATAATAATGCCCATGAGTTTGGAATGAAACGTTCCACAAAAAGATGAGCATAATTCAATATAATTCCAATGCAAGACTCCCCCCCCCCCCCCAAAAAAAATGGCTGAATATATTGTCCCCTTAGTCACCTTATCCTGGTGCCCGGTTTTCTAGTCTCTCTTCCAAACTTAGCCACCCCGTCCCTGCATCATTTATCTGCAGGTTCAGCAGGTTTCCGTGCCGGAGCTCAGAAGGCCCATGCAGTTGCCAGGGCTGTAAAACATGAAGGATCCAGGCCGTTACACCCAAGGCTGTTTGCTAATCTTGAGGAAAGAGGGGATAGGACGGCCAGGTCCCCCTTGGATTCAGAGGGGGAAGGGAGGAGGGAAGAGCAGGCCAGGGGGAGGCTGGGACTGCCCATGCCAAAACGTACTGCTCTACAGTGTCAAAGAGTGTGTGAGAGTCAGAGTTCGACAGAGGAAGACAGCGAGACGAAAGGAGAAACCGAGTGGGATTGAAACAGAGGAGACAGAGCGTAGGCAGACAGAATGAGAGAAAATAAAGGGAAACAACAGATGTTATCAAGTTCTGCTCTCCTAGTACGACTGGTTCTTGCTGCCGCTCCAAAATACTGTACATCATTACGTCACACTGTGTCTGGGAAATCTCCCATATGCACTAAAGTGCGCCGAAGAGCCCAATTTATCTGGAATAGAATCGCTCCTCACACACACACACACCCCGACATGTACTGTATGCATGAACAGGTGTGCATACACACACACACACACACACACACACACACAATGTGTTTTGTGAAGGGAGTGAGTGAGTGAAAGAATGAGTGATCTGTACAATTAATCCATACGAGTATGTCAAGTGTGGAAACTTACATTAGATAACGTAAGCCATCTTGTAATATAACTCCACTGTGGATGTATATAATCTATTCCTCCTGAGCATGTCTAACTCCATGTGAATCTGTATCAGTGTATCATGGTTAATTGTTTACCAGAAAGTGTTAAGTTTACCTGGATTACATTACATGGAAGAAAGACCAACATGAACGTCGGGGACAGTAGATCACCTTCTGGGTGTCGACAAACACTGGCGGTTCAACATGTAGAATTGTTGGCTAATTAATAGAAAATGTCAGCTGATATTTTGTGGCCTGAGGCGATAGGACAGACACCAGCTGGGCACAGCCATCATTCATGTTGGTTTTGTTTTTCCTCTTAGAAAAGATAGGCCCTTAAAGTAATGGAAAAACAAAGGCTAGCTCAAAAATAGCACAGCAATAGCATATCATTACACACCATGGACCCAAACACCCAAGTGTTGAGCAGTGAGCGCTCCCTCCCACTCTCTTAACATCTCCACAGAAGCATATTTCTGTACATCTTGAACCTCTTGAGATTGATTTGAAGTTTGTTGACCACTGTCTATAAAGAGAAGATGAAAATACAGTTGAAATGTAAGAGCAAAACTTACATTTGTGGCAACACAAAATATTTTATTCACATGGATGTGTCCTCCACAGAAATACAGCAGGAAAAACAAAACATTTATTTCTCTCTGGATACTCTACATGTAAGTAATTTTCAATGTAGTCATTGCGTGCCAGGAATATGGGACCAAATAAACTCAGCAAAAAAAGAAACACCCATTTTTCAGGACCCTGTCTTCAAAGATGATTCGTAAAAATCCCAAAACTTCACAGATCTTCATTGTAAAAGGTTTAAGCACAGTTTCCCATGCTTATTCAATGAACCATAAACAATTAATGAACATGCACCTGTGGAACGGTCGTTAAGACACTAACGGCTTACAGACAGTAGGCAATTAAGGTCACAGTTATGAAAACTAAGGACACTAAAGAGGCCTTTCTACTGACTCTGAAAAACATCAAAAGAAAGATGCCCAGGGTCCCTGCGTGAAAGTGCATTAGACATGCTGCAAGGAGGCAGGAGGACTGCAGATGTGGCCAGGGCAATAAATTGCAATGTCCGTACTGTGAGACGCCTAAGACAGCGCTATAAGGAGACAGGACGGACAGCTGATCATCCTCGCAGTGGCAGATCACGTGTAACAGCACCTGCACAGGATTGGTACATCTGAACATTACACCTGCGGGACAGGTACAGGATGGCAACAACAACTGCCCAAGTTACACCAGGAACGCACAATCCCTCCATCAGTGCTCAGATTGTCCGCAATAGGCCGAGAGAGGCTGGACTGAGGGTTTGTAGGCCTGTTGTAAGGCAGACACCAGACATCACCGGCAAGAACGTTGCATACAGGGAAGACATCCTCCTCCCTCATGTGGTACCCTACCTGCAGGCTCATCCTGACATGACCTTCCAGCATGACAATGACACCAGACATGCTGCTTGTTCTGTGCGTGATTTCCTGCAAGACAGGAATGTCAGTGTTCTGCCATGGCCAGCGAAGAGCCCGGAACTCAATCCCATTGAGCACGTCTGGGACCTGTTGGATCGTGAGGTGAGGGCTAGGGCCATTCCCCCCAGAAATGTCCGGGAACTTGCTGGTGCCTTGGTGGAAGAGTGGGGTAACATCTCACAGCAGGAACTGGCAAATCTGGTGCAGTCCATGAGGAGGAGATGCACTGCAGTGCTAAATGCAGCTGGTGGCCACACCAGATACTGACTGTTACTTTGATTTTGACCCCCCCTGTTCAGGGACATATTACTCCAATTTCTGTTAGTCACATGTCTGTGGAACTTGTTCAGTTTATGTCTCAGTTGTTGAATCTTGTTATGTTCATACAAATATTTACACATTGACTGTGAGAGGACGTTTCTTTTTTTGCTGAGTTTACAAAACATTTGAGCAATTGTATTAGTATAAAATATAATTACCACATTTTTTGAGCATAGAATATAGCTCAGTAATTGAATTACTTAATTACTTTATACAGTCATTATTGCTCATCTTTAACAAGGGTGTCAATAATTTCGGACCCCACTGTATGTGGGTTAACCAATATGAAAACAAGCTGGGAAAAGATGGCAACGAAAGCCGGGGTCCAGACCAGAAATGATGGACAATCATGAAAACTCAACCATGAATAAGTGCCCGTTTTAGGCTTGTACTACTTTCCACAGCAGTCCAACATGACACGATTGCAGGATGCTATAGAGGAGAACAGAACAGTATTGGTTGTGTGAAGTACGTGTCCAGGGGGTTAGCGTAGCCTACTGTAAATGTAAATTGAGCCAATCAGCTTAATTTCTGATAGCTCCATGCTTTTCCAGTGCTGAGGTGTAGCCAGTGAGGGTCTGTCTGCCTGAGCAGCATCCCTCATGGGTGGGGTTTAATCCCAGACCAGGTCCTCTTCTGATGATGACAATCAATCAGAGGAATAACTAAAACACTTCTCTTGATCTGTTCTGTTGACATTTTTTCATTTTTCTCTCTCATTTGTTTGTTCATTTAATTGTCTTTATTTATTGAATCCCCCACTCCCCATCCCTCTCATCCACACCTCTGTATCTCTGTGGTGGCCATCTCTCTCTCCAGGCCCTCAGGTGCCTACAGAACTGACGATCTGCACCACCTCCCCATTCTCCCCTGTTGGCAGATGGATGGATCCCTCCTTCACCTCCATCTCACCCTGCATGGCTGGGGCCAGTTCTGCTGCCTGGCAATGGAGAGTTGGGGATGGAAAGGAGGGGAGGGAGGAGAAGGGGAGTGGGGGCGGGAGGAAGAGATGGGGAGGGAAGAAACAAGGGAGGCAAGAGGGGTAGGAGAAATGCAGGAGAATATAGGGAAGCCAGTGAAGAGAGAGTGAGGAGGACAGCGGAGGAAGGAGAGAGACAGAGAGCAGTGAGTTGGAGGGGAGAGGTGGAGAGAGAGGGAATATGAAGATGAAACCAAAGTAGAGCGAGAGAAAGAGAGAGACAAGTTATGAAATATAGCTGCAAGCAGACATTGCAGGGTTCAAGTTATGGTCCCATAGCGGCACCATCAGGACAATTTTGACACCTCGACCTAGGATGAGCTTCTTCTGTAATCCTTACCACGCTTGTCAAATATCAGAACTCAAAATCGAACAGATCATGCAGTATGCTTTTCATGTAATTTGGAAAAATGTTCATGACATTGACTACTTTAAAATGTCTTCTCCAGAACCGCTCAGCACCAAATTTGGAGTATAGCATCTATGGATGCACGTCTTCAAACCTCTTAGATGTAAAGTCTTCTGTTTAGGGGACATGCGTGTTTCTGGTACTGGTTCAGACCAACATGTTTACTTATAAATCGTTCTTTGTACACGGAGCAATAGCCTAGGTTCCCAAGGACACAGTAGTATATTTTGGTGCGCCTGTGTGATGTGAAACCTGAAACCACTTAAGCTTGGATGTCCCTCCTACCATTTCATTCACTCTTCCGACTGTCCATCAACTCATGGCTGAACCATATGACAAAGCACATGCCTGGAATCCTTACATTGTAGCACAGCAGGGGAGAGTGGTTTCATCACTATAGCACATTTGGAGATTGATTTATAGCCATTAATCTAAAATGCTTAACTTCTTGGATATAGGGGGCGCTATTCATTTTTGGATGAAAAACGTTCCCGTTTTAAACAAGATATTTTGTCACGAAAAGATGCTCGACTATGCATATAATTGACAGCTTTGGAAAGAAAACACTCTGACGTTTCCAAAACTGCTAAGATATTGTCTGTGAGTGCCACAGAACTGATGTTACAGAAAAAAACCCAGATAAAAATCCAATCAGGAAGTGCCGCATTTTTTGAAACCGCCTCATGGCAATGACTCCTTATATGGCTGTGAAGGAGCTAGGAGTCAGCTTACGTTTTCCAAGTTTTACCCAAGGTGTCTGCAGCATCGTGACGTATTTGTAGGCATATCATTGGAAGATTGACCATAAGAGACTACCATCTACCAGGTGGTCGCTTGGTGTCCTCCGTCGCAATTATTGCGTAATCTCCAGCTGCAGTATTTTTCCGTTTTCTTCTGATGAGAAGGCGACTGCCACCACTGATAGATTATCGAATAGATATGTGAAAAACACCTTGAGGATTGATTCTAAACAACATTTGCCATGTTTCTGTTGATATTATGGAGCTAATTTGGAAAAAAAGTTTGCCGTTGTAAGTGACTACATTTTCCGGTGTTTTTCTTAGCCAAACGCGATGAACAAAACGGAGCAATTTCGTCTACACAAATAATATTTTGGGAAAAAATGAACATTTGCTATCTAACTAAGAGTCTCGTCATTGAAAACATCTGAAGTTCTTCAAAAGGTAAATTCTTTTTTTGAATGCTTTTGTTTTTGTGAAAATGTTGCCTGCTGAATGCTAGGCTTAATGCTATGCTAGGCTATCAATACTCTTACACAAATGCTTGTGTAGCTTTGGTTGAAAAGAATATTTTGAAAATCTGAGATGACAGTGTTGTTAACAAAAGGCTAAGCTTGTGTTTGAATATATTTATTTCATTTCATTTGCGATTTTCATGAATAAGAAATGTTGCGTTATGGTAATGAGCTTGAGGCTATGATTACGCTCCCGGATACGGGATTGCTCGACGCTAGAGGTTAATAGATTTTAAACAAAAAACACTGTCATAGTTCCTAATGAGCTAGATCTCTGTGTGACATTCACAGCGGTGGGGGCAGATTTTTTTTTATCAAGAAAATATGTACTTTACTGTTATAAGGAAGGTTGGTGGTTTTATAATTTGATTATACCATGTATATTTAGAAAGCATAAGTCATTTCAAGCCTTATTCAAACATTTTTGTTGAAGAGGAAATATACTGAACAAATATATAAAAATGCAACGTGTTGGTCCCAAGTTTCATGAGCTGAAATGAAAAAGATCCCTGAAAAGTTCCATACGCACAAAAAGCATCTCTCAAATGTTGTGCACAAATTTGTTTACATCCCTGTTAGTGAGCATTTCTCCTTTGCCAATATAATCTATGCACCTGACAGGTGTGGTATATCAAGAAGCTGATTAAACAGCAGGATAATTACACAGGTGCACCTTATGCTGGGGACAATAAAAGGCCACTAAAATGTGCAGTTTTGTCACAACACAATGCCAAAGATGTCTGAAGTTGAGGGAGCGTGCAATTGCCATGCGACTACAGCAATGTCCAGCAGAGCTGTTGCCAGAGAATTTAATATTAATTTCTCTACCATAAGCCGCCTCCATTGTTTTGGAGAATTTGGCAGTACGTCCAAAGGGCCTTACAACTGGACAGTACATGTAACCACACCAGCCCAGGACCTCCACATCTGGCTTCTTCACCTGCGGGATGGCCTGAGACGAGCCACCTGAACAGCTGATAAAACTGTTGTTCTGCACAAAATATCAGAAATCGTCTCACGGAAGCTCATCTGCGTGCTTGTCATCCTCACCAGGGAAGGACTATAGTCTCTGATAAAATGCAGACGTATTATCTCCTGGGCCAACCTCCAATCCGAGAGGCACGGAGAGGTGGAATGGGTAAACCCCAGTAAAAGATGAGTCAAGGAAGAGTCAATGTGCACATAGAGAGAGAGAGAACCGTGTTGAGTCATTCTTTCCTGGCCGAGATGCCAAAGTTCTCCCCAACAGCATACCTGCAGGGTTTTTTTCTGCATTTTTGAAAATTATTTAGCGTGGGAAAACATTCAGTGTTAACTTAAATGGCTAAAAACAGGAAATTGGCTTTAAAAACTGCTATTTTTTTTCTCAGCCCCATGGCAAAACTTTCTAGATATGCAGGAAATTAGCTTTAAAACATAATTTGTTTCTCTCTGCCTCATGGCAAATGTGTAGAATTACAGGAAAGTAGCTTTAAAACAGCAAAAAATGTAACACACCATTGACCACAACCACTGCCACGGCCCTGCCCACAAACTAAGCCCAATTTGGACACAGAAAAAAAAACCTGAGCTGCATCTTTAAATTCTCTTACTCTCAATGTAGTGAAGCTGCACCGGCACAGCAACAGCAGTAAACTCAGCTCAACTCCCTAGGAACAGAGGTAAAACACTAGAGGAGTGCCAACACATAACCTGCTCCCCAGCAGTAAGATGAGGGAGGCCTTTTCTATTACAGCATATTGGATGACTTTCATTCATATTCCATTCACCCAGCTCAATGTAACAGCGATGGGTTTAGGCTACTACTTGATAGTCAAATTTTCCCTATATCTATCATGAGGTTGCAACAACCTCATGATATGAATTAAAGTTTACAACATAGGTGCACATAGGTCGAGAGAAATTTGATGACGGACAGTGACACATTCAATACCACCTTGCACACTCTTGCCTGCATCTAGCTGATATAGGGTGTAGTCATTAGTCCAACAGTTGCAAACGAGTTGGAAAAAATTGGACAAATTTTGTTCTGTTTGCTTCCGTTTAAGAAACGCTTTTCAACAGAATCAGCGGAATGAATAGACCCCTGATCACATGTAAACACAGTTCACTTTCATAGCAGCCATGTTGTATTCCTTCTCACATCTATGCGCTCTCCTCCTCTCACCTTGTCCCTTCGCTTGTGGACTTCAATGCACAGCACATCAGCTGTATGTGACCAGGCGGGGAAAAAAAATACTTTCCAAGCCTACCCATATCACCACTACACACAGCCTTCATCATTGTCACCTTATAAGCTAAAGTAACGTCATAGTCAACATAGCTAGTAGAACTATCATGTTAGTAAACCCGCTACAATCATGCACTAACGTTGTAGAGTCAGTAAGCAGTTTAGCATTTACACCGGCGGCAATACATTTGTAAAACCAAACGCTTATCTTGACTTGGAAGAGCTCCAATGTTGTTGGATAGTCATAGCCAGCTAGCTAACATAGCATCCCTCTGTTTGGGTGTTTGAGTAGGCTAAACAAGCTAGCTTCACTTGCTAGCTAAGTAAGTGAAACTGGAAAAAAATGACACTCTCTCACTTGCTTCTCCTTCAAATATTCTCTTTCTCTCACTTTGAGTCAACTACTCACCACATTTTATGCACTGCAGGGCTAGATAGCTGTAGTTTATGCTTCCAGTACTAGATTAATTCTCTGATCCATTGATTGGGTGGACAACATGCCAGTTCATGCTGCAAGAGCTCTGATAGGTTGGAGGACATCCTCCAAAAGTTGACATAATTACTGTGCAAGTCTATGGAAGGGGGTGAGAACCATGAGCCTCCTAGGTTTTGTATTGAAGTCAATGTACCCAGAAGCTTACGGCAAAAAAGCCAGTCAATATCTTACGGCAAAAAAATAGCTTCTGGATATCAGGACAGCGATCACTCACCTCGGTTTTGACAAAGATTCTTCAACAAGCAGGACGCACATGACATTCTCAGAGGAGATAGAGCGGGGTGCCTTGTAAGGATCTGCAGAAGGCGAGTGAGAAAGCTGCCGTGACCGTCAATATTACTCGCCAACATGGAGTCAGAGGACAATAAAATAGACAAGGTACAATCACGAATATTCTACCAACGGGACATCAAAAACTGTAATATAATATGTTTCACGGAATCATGGCTGAATGATGAAATGGATATTCAGCTAGAAGGATATACGCTGCACCCGCATAGAATAGAATAGCACATTCCGGTAAGTCTGTGCATATTTGTAAACAACAGTTGGTGCACAAAATCTAAGGAAATCTCTAGATTTCGCTCGCCTGTAGTAGAGTATCTTGCGATAAAATGCAGACCACACTATTTGCCTAGAGAGTTTTCAGCTATACTTTACGTGGCAGTTTATGTACCACCACAGACAGATGATGGCACTAAGAACGCACTCAGTGGCCAGAGGTGGCCCTCCTAGTGGCCGGAGACTTTAATGCAGACTTTAATGCAGGGAAACTTAAATCAGTTCTACCTCATTTCTATCAACGTTAAATGTGCAACCAGAGGGGGGAAAAAAATTCTAGATCACCTGTACTCCACACACAGAGACGCGTACAAAGCTCTCCCTCGCCCTCCATTTGGTAAATTTGACCACAATTCTATCCTCCTGCTTGCAAGCAGGAAGCACCAGTGACTCAGTCTACCAAAAAAAGGGTCAGATGAAGCAGATGCTAAACTACAGGACTGTTTTGCTATCACAGAATATATTCCGTGATTCTTCCGATGGCATTGAGGAGTACACCACATCCGTCACTGGCATTATCAATAAGTGCATCGAGGACGTCGTCCCCACAGTGACTTTACGTACATTCGTGGCCAAAAGTTTTGAGAATGACACAAATATAAATTTTCACAAAGTTTGCTGCTTCAGTGTCTTTAGATATTATTGTCAGATGTTACTATGGAATACTGAAGTATAATTACAAGCATTTCATAAGTGTCAAAGGCTTTTATTGACAATTACATGAAGTTAATGCAAAGAGTCAATATTTGCAGTGTTGACCCTTCTTTTTCAAGACCTCTGCAATCCGCCCTGGCATGCTGTCAATTAATCAAATCAAATTTTATTTGTCACATACACATGGTTAGCAGATGTTAATGCGAGTGTAGCGAAATGCTTGTGCTTCTAGTTCCGACAATGCAGTAATAACCAACAAGTAATCTAGCTAACAATTCCAAAACTACTACCTTATAGACACAAGTGTAAGGGGATAAAGAATATGTACATAAAGATATATGAATGAGTGATGGTACAGAGCGGCAGTGATACATGTATTACATAAAGCTGCAGTAGATGATATAGAGTACAGTATATACGTATACATATGAGATGAATAATGTAGGGTATGTAAACATTATATTAGGTAGCATTGTTTAAAGTGGCTAGTGATATATTTTACATTTCCCATCAATTCCCATTATTAAAGTGGCTGGAGTTGAGTCAGTGTGTTGGCAGCAGCATCTCAATGTTAGTGGTGGCTGTTTAACAGTCTGATGGCCTTGAGATAGAAGCTGTTTTTCAGTCTCTCGGTCCCAGCTTTGATGCACCTGTACTGACCTCGCCTTCTGGATGATAGCGGGGTGAACAGGCAGTGGCTCGGGTGGTTGTTGTCCTTGATGATCTTTATGGCCTTCCTGTGACATCGGGTGGTGTAGGTGTCCTGGAGGGCAGGTAGTTTGCCCCCGGTGATGCGTTGTGCAGACCTCACTACCCTCTGGAGAGCCTTACGGTTGTGGGCGGAGCAGTTGCCGTACCAGGCGGTGATACAGCCCGACAGGATGCTCTCGATTGTGCATCTGTAGAAGTTTGTGAATGCTTTTGGTGACAAGCCAAATTTCTTCAGCCTCCTGAGGTTGAAGAGGCGCTGCTGCGCCTTCTTCACGATGCTGTCTGTGTGGGTGGACCAATTCAGTTTGTCTGTGATGTGTACGCCGAGGAACTTAAAAAACTTACTACCCTCTCCACTACTGTTCCATCGATGTGGATAGGGGGTGTTCCCTCTGCTGTTTCCTGAAGTCCACAATCATCTCCATAGTTTTGTTGACGTTGAGTGTGAGGTTATTTTCCTGACACCACACTCCGAGGGCTCTCACCTCCTCCCTGTAGGCCGTCTCGTCGTTGTTGGTAATCAAGCCTACCACTGTTGTGTCGTCCGCAAACTTGATGATTGAGTTGGAGGCGTGCGTGGCCACGCAGTCGTGGGTGAACAGGGAGTACAGGAGAGGGCTCAGAACGCACCCTTGTGGGGCCCCAGTGTTGAGGATCAGCGGGGTGGAGATGTTGTTGCCTACCCTCACCACCTGGGGGCGGCCCATCAGGAAGTCCAGTACCCAGTTGCACAGGGCGGGGTCGAGACCCAGGGTCTCGAGCTTGATGACGAGCTTGGAGGGTACTATGGTGTTAAATGCCGAGCTGTAGTCGATGAACAGCATTCTCACATAGGTATTCCTCTTGTCCAGATGGGTTAGGGCAGTGTGCAGTGTGGTTGAGATTGCATCGTCTGTGGACCTATTTGGGCGGTAAGTAAATTGGAGTGGGTCTAGGGTGTCAGGTAGGGTGGAGGTGATATGGTCCTTGACTAGTCTCTCAAAGCACTTCATGATGACGGAAGTGAGTGCTATCTCAGTTACCTTAGCTTTCTTGGGAACAGGAACAATGGTGGCCCTCTTGAAGCATGTGGGAACAACAGACTGGGATAGGGATAGATTGAATATGTCCGTAAACACACCAGCCGGCTGGTTTGCGCATGCTCTGAGGGCGCGGCTGGGGATGCCGTCTGGGCCTGCAGCCTTGCGAGGGTTGACACGTTTAAATGTTTTCCTCACGTCGGCTGCAGTGAAGGAGAGTCCGCATGTTTTGGTTGCGGGCCGTGTCAGTGGCACTGTATTGTCCTCAAAGCGGGCGAAAAAGTTATTTAGTCTGCCTGGGAGCAAGACATCCTGGTCCGTGACGGGGCTGGTTTTCTATTTGTAATCCGTGACTGACTGTAGACCCTGCCACATACCTCTTGTGTCTGAGCCGTTGAATTGAGATTCTACTTTGTCTCTATACTGATGCTAAGCTTGTTTGATTGCCTTGCGGAGGGAATAGCTACACTGTTTGTATTCGGTCATGTTTCCGGTCACCTTGCCCTGATTAAAAGCAGTTGTTCGCGCTTTCAGTTTCACGCGAATGCTGCCATCAATCCACGGTTTCTGGTTTGGGAATGTTTTAATCGTTGCTATGGGAACGACATCTTCAACGCACGTTCTAATGAACTCTCTCACCGAATCAGCGTATTCGTCAATGTTGTTGTCTGACGCAATACGAAACATATCCCAGTCCACGTGATGGAAGCAGTCTTGGAGTGTGGAATCAGATTGGTCGGACCAGCGTTGAACAGACCTCAGCGCGGGAGCTTCTTGTTTTAGTTTCTTTCAACAAAATGGAGTCGTGGTCAGCTTTTCCGAAAGGAGAGCGGGAGAGGGCCTTATATGCGTCGCGGAAGTTAGAATAGCAATGATCCAAGGTTTTTCCAGCCCTGGTTGCGCAACCGATATGCTGATACAATTTAGGGAGTCTTGTTTTCAGATTAGCCTTGTTAAAATCCCCAGCTACAATGAATGCAGCCTCCGGATATATGGATTCCAGTTTGCAAAGAGTCAAATAAAGTTCGTTCAGAGCCATCGATGTGTCTGCTTGGGGGGGAATATATACGGCTGTGATTATAATCGAAGAGAATTCCCTTGGTAGATAATGCGGTCGACATTTGATTGTGAGGAATTATAAATCAGGTGAACAGAAGGACTTGAGTTCCTGTATGTTGTTGTGTCCACACCACGTCTCGTTAACCATGAAGCATACGCCCCCGCCCCTCTTCTTACCAGAAAGATGTTAGTTTCTGTCGGCGCGATGCGTGGAGAAACCAGCTGGCTGCACCGACTCCGATAGCGTCTCTCCAGTAAGCCATGTTTCCGTGAAGCAAAGAACGTTACAGTCTCTGATGTCCCTCTGGAATGCTACCCTTGCTCGGATTTCATCAACCTTGTTGTCAAGAGACTGGACATTGGCGAGGAGAATGCTAGGGAGTGGTGCACGATGTGCCCGTCTTCGGAGTCTGACCAGAAGACCGCTTCGTTTCCCCCTTTTACGAAGTCGTTTTTTTGGGTCGCCGGCTGGGATCCATTCCGTTGTCCTGGGTGAAAGGCAGAACACAGGATCCGCTTTGCGAAAGTCATATTCTTGGTCGTACTGATGGTGAGTTGACGCTGCTCTTATATTCAGTAGTTCTTCTCAACTGTATGCAATGAAACCTAAGATGACCTGGGGTACCAATGTAAGAAATAACACGTAAAAAAAACAAAAACTGCATAGTTTCCTAGGAACGCGAAGCGAGGCGTCCATCTCTGTCGGCCACTGATGGCAGCCCATTCTTGCATAAAAAATGATTGGAGTTTGTCAGAATTTGTGGGGTTGTGTTTGTCCACTAGGCCTCTTGAGGATTGACCACAAGTTCTCAATGGGATTAAGGTCTGGGGAGTTTCCTGGCCATGGACCCAAAATATCAATGTTTTGTTTCCCCAAGCCACTTAGTTATCACTTTTGCCTTATGGCAAGGTGCTCCATCATGCTGGAAAAGGCATTGTTCATCACCAAACTGTTCCTGGATAGTTGGGAGAAGTTGCCCTCGTGGATGTATTGGTACCATTCTTTATTCATGGCTGTGTTCTTAGGCAAAATTGTGAGTGAGCCCACTACCTTGGCTGAGAAGCAAGTCCACACAAGAATGGTCTCAGGATGCTTTACTGTTGGCATGACACAGTACTGATGGTAGCGCTCCCCTTGTCTTCTCCAGACAAGCTTTTCCGGATGCCCCAAACAATTAGAAAGGGGATTCTTCAGAGAAAATGATTTGACCCCAGTCCAATCCCTGTACCTTTTGCAGAATATCAGTCTGTCCCTGATATTTTTCCTGGAGAGAAGTGACTTCTTTGCTGCCCTTCTTGACACCAGGTCATCCTCCAAAAGTCTTTGCCTCACTGTGCGTGCAAATGCACTCACACCTCCCTGCTGCCATTCCTGAGCAAGTTCTGTACTGGTGGTGCCCCAATCCCGCAGCTGAATCAACTTTAGGAGACGGTCTTGGCGCTTTTTGTGGGCCCTGAAGCCTTCTTCACAACAATTGAACCACTCTCCTTGAAGTTCTTGATGATCTAATAAATGGTTGATTTAGGTGCAATCTTACTGGCAGCAAAATATCCTTGCCTGTGAAGCCCTTTTTGTGCAAAGCCTTTGATGACAGCACGTGTTTCCTTGCAGGTAACCATGGTTGACAGAGGAAGAACAATGATTCCAAGCACCACCCTCCTTTTGAAGCTTCCAGTCTGTTATTCGAACTCAATCAGCATGACAGAGTGATCTCCAGCCTTGTCCTCGTCAACACTCACATCTGTGTTAATGAGAGAATCCCTGACATGATGTCAGCTGGTCCTTTTGTGGCAGGGCTGGAATGCAGTGGAAATGTTTTTTGGGGATTCAGTTCATTTGCATGGCAAAGAGGGACTTTGCAATTAATTGCAATTCATCTGATCACTCTTCATAACATTCTGGAGTATATGCAAATTGACATCATACAAACTGAGGCAGCAGACTTTGTGAAAATGTATATTTGTGTCATTCTCAAAACTTTTGGCCACGACTGTACATACCCTAACCAGAAGCCATGGATAACATTCGCACTGAGCTAAATGGTAGAGCTGTCACTTTCGAGGTGCGGGACTCTAACCCGGAAGCTTATAAGAAATCCTGCTATGCCTTCCAATGAACCATCAAAAGGCAAAGCATCAATACAGGGCTAAGATTGAATCGTACTACACTGGCTTGCAAACTATTACAGACTACAAAAGGGAAGCACAGCCGCGAGCTGCCCAGTGACACAAGCCAACCAGATGAGCTAAATCACTTCTATGCTCGTTTCGAGGCAAGCAACACTGAGGCATACATGAGAGCATCAGCTGTTCTGGACGACTGTGTGATCACGCACTCCGTAGCCGACATGAGTAAGACCTTTAAACAGGTCAACATTCACAAGGCTGTGGGGCCAGATGGATTACCAGGACCTGTGCTCCGGGCACGTGCTGACCAACTGGCAGGTGTCTTCCCCTGACATTTTCAACATGTCCCTGATTGAGTCTGTAAAGCAGACCACCATAGTCCCTGTGCCCAAGAACACAAATGCAAACTGCCTAAATGACTATGTAGTGCTTTGAAAGGCTGGTCATAGCTCACATCAACACCATTATCCCAGAAACCCTAGACCCACTAAGTTGCATAGCGCCCAAACAGATCCACAGATTATGCAATCTCTATTGCACTCCACACTGCCCGTTCCCACCTGGACAAAAGGAACACCTACGTGAGAATGCTATTTGTTGACTACAGCTCAGCGTTCGACACCATAGTACCCTCAAAGCTCATCACTAAGCTAAGGATCCTGGGACTAAACACCTCCCTCTGCAACTGGATCCTGGAAATCCTGAATGGCCGCCCCCAGGAGGTGAGGATAGGTAGCAACACATCTGCCACGCTGATCCTCAACACTGGAGCTCCCCAGGGGTGCGTGCTCAGTCCCCTCCTGTACTCCCTTTTCACCCACGACTGTGTCATGACGTGGCCCTCTTTGGGGATAGCAAGTACCATCCCCCTCTCTTCACCTATCCCCTCTCTCGCTCACCACTTCTCTCTCTTCCCCCTACACCCAGGCTCTGTTATTGCAGGTCATAAATTCCTAGAGGAGTCTCTCTCCTCATGGCCAGACAGTATAGAGAGAAGGTTTCACAGGAGATCAAAGGAACCTCTTCTACATCATAGAACTTGAGAACTGAACAATGTCCATGTTTTGGAGAATGTGTACACGGTCGGGGGCGAATCCAGCTACGACCGGTCCATTTCCTTTAATGTTTGTGAAACTCATGGGAGACAATACAGCCACATTACCATAACTCAGTTTATACAAGAGTCTCAGTTGGGAGGCTTGCATCTAATTGTTGTACAACATGAATGAGTAAAGATGAAACTATTTGTGAAATTATGTAATGTGATTTTAAACTGTTTAATGAAGGAAACTCCAATTCCCTTTGGAGTTTAACTAAGTCATAGGCCCGCCCCATGAGCACAGACATTGATCTGTCATCATGGGACAGCCCTTTCCTATGGTTCTGGATATAACCCCCACCTTGGGAATTTCCCAGTAGACCAGTACCTCGATCACAGAGGGAGCTAAGGTTGTAATGGTTGCTGAATCTTTTAAACATACCACTTGGTTAAACTCTGAGACTATCGATACCGACAGAATAAGAGCAAATCTTTGATACTAATTACTAGTTTGCAGCTAGGAATTCTGTACCATTGAACGCAAAGACCAACAACCGCCGAAACATCGATCTATAAGAACATTTCTGTATATTACTCTGAAATATCCATTCTAACCAAAGACTCAAAGGGACAAAGAGAGAATCTCGGATGAACTCTCTTACAGAAAAGGACAATTCCAACAGAGATCACGACGACACACTGAGCGTAAATATATACAGTGCCTTGCGAAAGTATTCGGCCCCCTTGAACTTTACGACCTTTTTGCCACATTTTAGGCTTCAAACATAAAGATATAAAACTGTATTTTTTTGTGAAGAATCAACAACAAGTGGGACACAATCATGAAGTGGAACGACATTTATTGGATATTTCAAACTTTTTTAACAAATCAAAAACTGAAAAATTGGGCGTGCAAAATTATTCAGCCCCTTTACTTTCAGTGCAGCAAACTCTCTCCAGAAGTTCAGTGAGGATCTCTGAATGATCCAATGTTGACCTAAATGACTAATGATGATAAATACAATCCACCTGTGTGTAATCAAGTCTCCGTATAAATGCACCTGCACTGTGATAGTCTCAGAGATCCGTTAAAAGCGCAGAGAGCATCATGAAGAACAAGGAACACACCAGGCAGGTCCGAGATACTGTTGTGAAGAAGTTTAAGGCCGGATTTGGATACAAAAAGATTTCCCAAGCTTTAAACATCCCAAGGAGCACTGTGCAAGCGATAATATTGAAATGGAAGGAGTATCAGACCACTGCAAATCTACCAAGACCTGGCCGTCCCTCTAAACTTTCAGCTCATACAAGGAGAAGACTGATCAGAGATGCAGCCAAGAGGCCCATGATCACTCTGGATGAACTGCAGAGATCTACAGCTGAGGTGGGAGACTCTGTCCATAGGACAACAATCAGTCGTATATTGCACAAATCTGGCCTTTATGGAAGAGTGGCAAGAAGAAAGCCATTTCTTAAAGATATCCATAAAAAGTGTCGTTTAAAGTTTGCCACAAGCCACCTGGGAGACACACCAAACATGTGGAAGAAGGTGCTCTGGTCAGATGAAACCAACATTGAACTTTTTGGCAACAATGCAAAACGTTATGTTTGGCGTAAAAGCAACACAGCTGAACACACACCATCCCCACTGTCAAACATGGTGGTGGCAGCATCATGGTTTGGGCCTGCTTTTCTTCAGCAGGGACAGGGAAGATGGTTAAAATTGATGGGAAGATGGATGGAGCCAAATACAGGACCATTCTGGAAGAAAACCTGATGGAGTCTGCAAAAGACCTGAGACTGGGACGGAGATTTGTCTTCCAACAAGACAATGATCCAAAACATAAAGCAAAATCTACAATGGAATGGTTCAAAAATAAACATATCCAGGTGTTAGAATGGCCAAGTCAAAGTCCAGACCTGAATCCAATCGAGAATCTGTGGAAAGAACTGAAAACTGCTGTTCACAAATGCTCTCCATCCAACCTCACTGAGCTCGAGCTGTTTTGCAAGGATGAATGGGAAAAAATGTCAGTCTCTCGATGTGCAAAACTGATAGAGACATACCCCAAGCGACTTACAGCTGTAATCGCAGCAAAAGGTGGCGCTACAAAGTATTAACTTAAGGGGGCTGAATAATTTTGCACGCCCAATTTTTCAGTTTTTGATTTGTTAAAAAAGTTTGAAATATCCAATAAATGTCGTTCCACTTCATAATTGTGTCCCACTTGTTGTTGATTCTTCACAAAAAAATACAGTTTTATATCTTTATGTTTGAAGCCTGAAATGTGGCAAAAGGTCTCAAAGTTCAAGGGGGCTGAATACTTTCGCAAGGCACTGTATATATTGATTGCAATTATTCCCGAATGAGTGAGCGTTCATGTGCAAAGGATTAGCATTTCAATTGTTCAATTATCAACTGTGTGGTGTCTTTTGTATTTCGCGCCATACCGGTTTAGCCCACTAGGGCACATCCCCTATAATTTCTTTGTAACTATATCTACTTTGTTTGTTTGTTTATGCATTTCTGTGATTATTTTGTTAGTTAATAAATAAATAATTGAGACAATTGATGTATGGATGATCCATAGTGAAGACAGTTCGTTCAGATAACCAACAATTTAAGACGTTTGGACTAAGACTAACGTGAGGTAAAGAATAATTGATCAGATATTAAAATATCTTAGGAGAATTATAACTTTGTAATCTGAATATTTTCCTTGGAGCCCCGACTTCCTAGTTAATTATATTTACGTGATTAAACTAATCACCCTACAGAGGGAAGTGCGTATGGCCCAGTACATCACTGGGACTAAGCTGCCTGCCATCCAGGACCTCTGTACCAGGCGATATCAGAGGAAGGCCCTAAAAATTGTCAAAGACCCCAGCCACCAATCATAGACTGTTCTCTCTACTACCACATGGCAAGCGGTACGGCAGTGCCAAGTCTAGGACAAAAAGGCTTCTTCTCAACAGTTTTTACCCACAAGCCATAAGACTCCTGAACAGGTAATCAAATGGCTACCCAAACTATTTGCATTGTGTGCCCCCCCAACCCCTCTTTTACGCTGCTGCTACTCTCTGTTTATCATATATGCATAGTCACTAACTATATATTCATGTACATACTACCTCAATTAGCCCGACCACCAGTTCCCCCGCACATTGGCTAACGGAGCTATCTGCATTGTGTCCCGCTACCCACCACCCGCCATCCCTTCGTTTACGCTACTGCTACTCTCTGCTTATCATATATGCAGTGTCACTTTAACCACATCTACAGTGTAGATGCCCATTTTCCACCATAATTTGCAAATAAATTCATTAAAAATCCTACAATGTGATTTTCTGGATTTTTTCTCTCTCATTTTGTCTGTCATAGTTGAAGTGTACCTATGATGAAAATTACAGTTCTCTCTCATCTTCTTAAGTGGGAGAACTTGCACAATTTGTGGCTGACTAAATACTTTTTTGCCCCACTGTACATGTACATACTACCTCAATCAGCCCGACTAACCGGTGCCTGTATATAGCCTCATTACTGTATATAGCCTCGCTGCTGTTATTTTTTACTGTTGTTTTTATTTCTTTACTTACCTATTGTTCACCGAATACTTTTTTATTTTTTTATTGCACTGTTGGTTAGAGCCTGTAAGTAAGCATTTCACCTTAAGGTCTATCTATACCGGTTGTATTCCGCGCATGTGACAAATAAACTTAGATTTGATTAGAAGCTAGCTGTCCTCTAGCTACACCATGGTGCTACCCTACAACATGCTGTTGTGGCTACTGTAGACCTTAATTGCAAAATTGTGTGTTTTAATAAATTATTTGATGACATGAGATATTTAGCATATTTGTATATGAAATTCACTGAGGATGGTCCTCCCCTTCCTCCACTGATCCCCAAGTTACCCAAGCTATTGCGCACAGAGGACATGTCTGGTGCACCAGACTAGCCAACACAAGACAAAGGTGAGTTGATACCAGCTGGTGTCTGATCTAGACAACAGTATTATATCCACACTGAAAAGATTTCACTAGATTAAACCAAACTCTCATGACATCAACATAAGTAACAGCCATGAAATCAGCCCTGCAACAGAAAGCTCACAGCTTAAACTATGCAACCACCTAGCTACAGCATCCAACCAAACACATCTCTAATAGTAAGTTGTACCAACTCCCAAGCATATCCCAGGATCGTATCCATTAGAGCACACCATAGGAAACCATTTAAACATGTTTTTCAACAGAAATATAAAACAAGAGGTTGTTATTGAGCAAGTCCTGGTAGTCCCTCCCTGTTTCAGTCAGCTTTCTTCCATTTGGTGCCTAATGAATATGACCCAGGTGTCAAACAAAAAAAAAGTATTCTTATTCATCTCCGCAATTGTTTTTCATCTGGTTATAACAGGCATCTCTGGCACCGTATGAGGACCCCGCCCAGGACCAGACCCTGTTAGGGTGTAATAGGGCCAGCTTTAGACCTGACCAGTGTCTAAACCATCACAAGGCTAAATGTAAAAAAACATAGTATAATCTGTCACGAGGCCAAACAGACCTTCCTGTTCGGAAATATCTTATTTGAATCTAGCTTGTGTACTTTATTTGATCTAGCTTGTGTAATGGAAACTATTAAATAAAGAGGGAGAAAAAATGTAAAAGATAAATAAATAAAAAGCTGAAGTAATTTTTCAAGAGCTTAGTTATAAATGCTACCATATGTTTGGGAAAACAGTTCGACACATTTCAGGGAGGGGAAAATGTAGTGACCTTTCCCTGACCTTAGAACTGGAAAGGGCGGCAACCTAACGGTCAGTATTGGCCTTGAGTGTACATCTCCTCACAAGCCCACTGTGATTGATTTGCTGAATGTTTAAAAGGCCCACTCTGACATTTACAGACATTTTGATATGAATTTGAATGTTAGCCTACATTTCTCAAACCCCAATCACTCAGCTTTATAGCAAACAAGGTGGAGGTTTGGTGGCCACCGTTTTGTTGAATTTCAAAATAAGGAGTGGGCCTCTAAAACCTTGTTAAATGACAATGGAGTAGTCTCTCTTTGAATAGCCTAACAGAACAGAATGTGGTGGCTGTTCAACAGTTGTATTCTCTCCCCTGCCTGGTCCATATGCCCTTGGTTAACCCAAGAGGCTTAATTTCATCTCTTGGGAACAAGAAATTGGAGATTGATCAGGGCCCGGTCAACTTTGTTGATTTCTGTCAAGCTGTCTGTGTACAATCAACCATTAGAACAAATAAAGCCCATTCACAAAAGTGTACACAAACAACGGTCTGATTGCTGAGAGAGGGGAGAGGAGAGAGAGGTGAAATGGAACCCAGACTGCAGCTAAACACAATGTATGGGGTGGCAATCATGTATACACCTATAGAAACATCACAAACACAAGCCTGGTGGAAGTGAGGGAGAGAAATGTAGGATGTCTATGGTTCCAAGATGGGAATGGGGGACGGATGGGACAAATTACACAACCGACAAAGAGACCAGGTATGACAGAGGATGCCATGCCTCATTCAGCTAGTCGCCCCAAAAAAAGTGATAGGTGGTGGACAGGACATTCTCTGAGTATGCATGGGTATACAATCACATCGGTTCAAATTAACAAGGAGACTCAAATTACTCCAACTCCGAGCAGGACTGGCATTTCTACAAACAGCCAAACAAATCACTTTTAAAAGAGCCAAGCTTTTTTCGGGTCCTCTTTTTATAATGTCACGCAGGGACGAATCGGTGATGGGACGAATCAGAGATATCCATATAAAACTTGACTTTTGGGGAAGTGAGCAAACCAAGCATTACGGAGGACATGTGGCATTCAACATGGTTTTCGAAAAAAACAAGAGTGAAAAACTAAGCGAAGGTCTCGTTCTTTTGTTGTGTTTCTGGCCTTGCCAAGTTGACCACATAAAAGGAGGGACTGCTGTGGGTGCCTATGCACCCTTACTGCTTTCAACACATGGCTCCCATTCTCTGAACTCAACCATCAAGGGATTCAAAGCTAATCTAGTAATTATTACTTTCCTCTTTCTGAAGCTGCATCTGTGCATTTTACATTGTTAAATTAAAACACCAACTCTAGGACTTAAAGGAGAAGGGCATTTGCTTTGAATGGAAGCATGACAATAGGGAGAAAAGCAGAGTGTTGAGTACCTGCAAGCAGTTTGGTGAAATTGCTAATTATGACACTGGCACTTTGATTTCAACATGTCACTAATTATAAAGAGGAAGAGCATCGCACCACATAGTTTTACTGGGATATTGCACAAGATGGTGTGAGTCATTTAAAGGGGGTGTGAGAGACTGAATGTCTGTGTGAGCTCTTAACCACTCAGGTATATTTAGAACCCAACCCTCTATACTCCTCCCCCATCTCACCTACCCCCAATGTCCCTAACATCTGAACCAGCTTTAACACCCCTACACACAACACCCATTCAACCACCTACTCTAACATCATCTGCAAATACCTACTTCATCCAGATCCTCTCCATCCATTTCTCCCTCACCTCCACAATACCATACACTAATCCACCCCCCTCCAGAGGCATGTGATGCCACCATCATGATTAGGTTAGAGTTTACTAGTGTCTGTAAATAAATATTGATAATGGAAAGAAGTGGAGGGCACTCAACCAACGTGAGTCAAGGTGCAACCAAAACATTTGATCATCATTGAAAAAGGCGCAATGATGCGTCTTTTCCTTTTCAATGAATATTGATAACCCATGTATTTGTCTCTGCCTGCAAATCGTCCCGCTCCTAGAAGGTAGGCTATAGGCTATGCAAAATGTAAAAGAAAGTGCATGTATCCGCTCTCATCATTGTTGCTGCCTCAAGTTAAGTAGCCTGCTTCTCCTAGTTGGGTTTGCAAGATCAGCTGCGCGTGTGGTCTCTATTAAATATAGTAGGCTATATGCAAGGAAATGAAGGAAATGTACTTCCTAAATATGATTAAGCTATAGTTTCAGCCTACCACATTGTCTGGAAATAAATATTGATCACTCATATTTGTCTCTGCCTCCAAGCGTTCTGCTCCTATTAAGGTAGGTTATTATGCAACACATAGCTCAAGAGAAAGTGCAAGTGTCCGTTCTCGAGCCAATTCTGTCTCTCTTTCAAACTAAGTTTAGCCTATTCGCTGATGTAGCCCAGTAATACTGATAGCCTAATATAAATAATGGGCCACATGAGAAACTCTGGTAATTTAACCTATTTCTTGGGTTGTTTTTTACATATTTTGATATTGCCTACTGAATGCAAAATAGCTGGGACCATGGTGATCAAGTGATCTGCGTCACATACACCTAAAATAACATTTGTGGGACTGCGGTTGGGTTCGGGACCAGTTCTTGAGGGAGCGGGTAGGAATCCGACAAAAAGCCAGCGGGACCGGGCGGTTACAGTATGAAAAGCTGCGACAGAGTGAGGAGGAAATCAGTCCCGCACAGACCTCTAATGTACCTTTGCAGTCTACTTTACTGGATGTGTGTAAATGTAAAAGGTGTACCTCAGGAGTTTGAGCAACAGGAACTTGGAACCGATGTTAAGATGCAAAAGAGAAGGTCAGAAATACTGCTGTCAGGCCCACCGGACTCAATGGCCAGCTCATCTATGGACGTGTGTCTGTCTGTCTCCGGGTGTTTGTGTGCGTTCCTCACCTGTACAGTAGCGGTGTGCTCGTTGACGGAGGCCAGTTGGACGTACTGCACTTGGATGTCACTGGCCTGTAGGGGGGAGCCCTCCACTGTTGTGGCCCTTCCGTCAGCTGACGCCACTGCTATCAGCTGGGCCCCACGCAGCACCTGACCAGGGGGAGCGAGAACGTGAGAGAAAGAGGGGAGGTGGGATAGAATGTGAGGGAGAGAAAAAGTATGAGAAAAAGAGGGAGGAAGAGGGGAGCGAAAGGAGAGATATTCATATAAAATGTAATTGAAATAAATAGGAAATCTTTATCACAATGAATTTGCTTAAATGAATCACAAAACGATTGTTACTATAATTGCAATAACAATTTTTTCTATGGTGAGTGCTTGTGCAAGGGTCAACCAATGTGTCTGTGTGTCAAACTTCAACACACACGACCCCCAGAAGAGGTCTGCTTAGCATCACCCAAAATGGCACCCTACTCCTTACATAGTCCACTGATTTTGACCAGGGCTCATAGTGCACTGCTTTTGACCAGGGCTCATAGGGCTCTGGTCAGAAGAAGTGCACTATATAGAGAATAGGGTGCCATTTCAGATGTAGACAGTGTTAGCTGCTTCTGCCAGCTAGCTAATGCTCTGAATCAAGAGTTTACTGCCAGGACCTGGGTCTGCTCTGTAACTAACTGGCTGGCTCTCTTCCCTGAAGAGAGGCCAATTAAAATAAACAGCAGAAAGACATTTATGCTCCAATGTGTGTTTACATTATTTTATTAGTCACAACTATCAGGGTGTAACAAGCACAGACTAGTGCCACACACACACACACACACTAGAAGGAGAGAACGCTCCTTCTTTAGGGAAAATCTAGCAAACAAGTCTCGGAGGATGCAGGCGACCAATAGGGAACGCTTAAAGACAGATCAGCCAATAAGAGCCCTACCATTTGAAAAAGTGTTTTGTTTCCCATGCACAGCCGCCATGGAGAGAGAGACAGTGAGAGAAAATGAGAAAGATAAAACACAGAGAAGAGGAGAGAGAGACAGCGAGAGAAAAGGAGAAAGATAAAACAGAGAAGAGAGAGACAGCGAGAAAAAAGGAGAAAGATAAAACAGAGAAGAGAGAGACAGCGAGAGAAAAGGAGAAAGATAAAACAGAGAAGAGAGAGACAGCGAGAAAAAAGGAGAAAGATAAAACAGAGAAGAGAGAGACAGCGAGAAAAAAGGAGAAAGATAAAACAGAGAAGAGAGAGACAGCGAGAAAAAAGGAGAAAGATAAAACAGAGAAGAGAGAGACAGCGAGAGAAAAGGAGAAAGATAAAACAGAGAAGAGAGAGACAGCGAGAGAAAAGGAGAAAGATAAAACACACAGAAGAGGAGAGAGAGGGGAAACCCCTAAACCCTGTTGTGTTGAACTACAGCCAAGCTGTGCCAGAGCTCGTTTTTTAACACACTCATTAATAATAGAGCACGATGGGGCAGTTGAAACATTGGTGTGGGGTATTCCTGTAGATTTACATTCACACACACTATAGGAAACCGGGGCTATAGGTTTAGAGTTATGACTTCTAGACCTAATTGGATAACATACAGTAGGCCAACTGTAATAAGTTGTTGAATGTGCAAACAGACATGCAAAGCTAACATACATCTGACCCAGCAAGACTGATTGAGGGAAATATTAAGTGAGCTGTGTGTGTGTTTGATACTATACTTGTGAAGACCAGAAATCCTCACAAGAATAGTAAACCAAGGAGAATTCGAACAAGTGAGGACATTTGGCGGGTCCTAAAATGGGAAAAAGCCATTTAAGGCGTAGGGGTTAGGTTTAGGGTTAGAATTAGGAGTTAAGGCAAATAGGATTTTGAATGCGAATCAACTGTTGGTCCCCAAAAAGTCCTCACAGGTATAGTAAGACAGCTGTGTGTGTGTGTAAATAAAACCATGGCTCTCGCTTGCATTTAATACTCTACACTACAACATGGTCTGTCTCTCTCTACCTCTTGCATGATGTGAAGCTTCTCTGGTATTTGATGCCGTCTCCAATTCTAACCCAGTCTGACTTACTCCCATGCTAGTAGAGTAGAGCAACTGGGTGCAGGCCTAACAGACATTCCCAATTTGGGGATGAATCAGAATCTGGAGAAAAAAACAAAACCTTAAAAACCCCAATTACAGATTCTGTATGTGACCCACTTGCCCTACCAACCCGCCCCCTTCCACCCCCAACCAAACCCCGACCTTCACTTTGAAGTTGCTGACTCTGTAATGTGTTTTGTGAGTCGTGTTAACCCACCGGGCTCTGGGGGGGGGGGGGGGGGGGGGGGGGGGGAGTTGTGTCAGGCTCCAGGAGATTTAGACAGATTTTTTCACTTCACCACAATGTCTGATGCAGCCAGAACACACCATTCCCAGCCAGCCTGATGGGAGCTATTAGATGAAAAGGAAGCCTCAATGGCTACGCTAGCCAGATCAGTGCCACAAAATTAGACAGACATAGTGAACTAGAGACCGGCTGGTTTAGGGTGACGGTAGCCTTGAGCGACGGGCCATTAATCAGAGAGTTGACGGTTCAAATCCCAGGGCTGACAGAGGAATCCTGCAGGAGTGAGCCAGCAGCTGGAGGGTTGCTGGGTCTAATATCCTATGTCCTACCTACTACCATTTTGCCCTTGAGCAAGGCTCTTAACCCCCCCCAAATCTGCTCCAGTGGCACTGCTCTGTTGTATTGTAATATACACGCACACACTAACAGGGTGTGTGATTCAATTCAATAGTTATTGGTCACATACACGTTTAGCAGATGTTATTGCAGGTGTAGCAAAATACTTGACAAGGGGTCCGTACACACACTGACCACTTACAGAGGGTCATAGCCTTGGTCTGAGAGGGGTCTTGCTGAGAGTCATCTGATTGAACATACACAAACTGAAGGCTGCAGATTGTAGTCTGAGTGATAGTGTATACACAAACTGATCACAGCGAAACAGACTGACCAAGGGTCATTACAGACAAATCGATTATAAACATTCTGTTATATGCATCTGCGGTACATCAAAAGTTCAAGTCAGCTCTGCATAAAAAGACAGACGGCTGTGAAATAAATACAGATAGGCCATCCTTCATATGAACCCTGTAGAAAGACTAGGCTTAAATCGGTTTATTAGGGATACACACATTCAACCATAGTCATTTACATACAGGTGGAGCAGGAATGTCATGACAGTAGGCTAGGAATGTAGTTGGTACTAAATTAAAATGCTTAAGCTGGTATATATGGGGGGGGGGGGGTGATAGGTGAAAATGAGAAAGCAGGTAATTCTGTGAGGTAATGAAAGACTGACAGGTAGATGTGGTGGGTAATGACTGAAAATAGTTGCGCCGGTGTGTGGGGGGTAATAGGTGAAAAGGAACATTGTAATAGATAAAGAGGAGATAAATTATAACTTACAACATGATGAATGAATTCAACAAGGCAGGTACAGCGGGGCAAAAAAGTATTTACTCAGCCACCAATTGTGAAAGTTCTCACACTTAAAAAGATGAGAGGCCTGTCATTTTCATCATAGGTACACTTCAACTATGACAGACAAAATGAGAGAAAAAAATCCAGAAAATCACATTGTAGGTAAGCAGCTTGGTTTGAAGAAATCAACTGTGGGAGCAATTATTAGGAAATGGAAGACATACAAGACCACTGATAATCTCCCTCGATCTGGGGCTCCACGCAAGATCTCACCCCGTGGGGTCAAAATGATCACAAAAAAGGTGAGCAAAAATCCCAGAACCACACGGGGGGGACCTAGTGAATGACCTGCAGAGAGCTGGGACCAAAGTAACAAAGCCTACCATCAGTAACACACTACGCCGCCAGGGACTCAAATCCTGCAGTGCCAGACGTGTCCCCCTGCTTAAGCCAGTACATGTCCAGGCCCGTCTGAAGTTTGCTAGAGAGCATTTGGATGATCCAGAAGAAGATTGGGAGAATGTCATATGGTCAGATGAAACCAAAATATAACTTTGGTAAAAACTCAACTCGTCGTGTTTGGAGGACAAAGAATGCCGAGTTGCATCCAAAGAACACCATACCTACTGTGAAGCATGGGGGTGGAAACGTCATGCTTTGGGGCTGTTTTTCTGCAAAGGGACCAGGACGACTGATCCGTGTAAAGGAAAGAATGAATGGGGCCATGTATCGTGAGATTTTGAGTGAAAACCTCCTTCCATCAACAAGGGCATTGAAGATGAAACGTGGCTGGGTCTTTCAGCATGACAATGATACCAAACACACCGCCCGGGCAATGAAGGAGTGGCTTCGTAAGAAGCATTTCAAGGTCCTGGAGTGGCCTAGCCAGTCTCCAGATCTCAACCCCATAGAAAATCTTTGGAGGGAGTTGAATGTCCGTGTTGCCCAGCAACAGCCCCAAAACATCACTGCTCTAGAGGAGATCAGCATGGAGGAATGGGCCAAAATACCAGCAACAGTGTGTGAAAACCTTGTGAAGACTTACAGAAAACGTTTGACCTCTATCATTGCCAACAAAGGGTATATAACAAAGTATTGAGATAAACTTTTGTTATTGACCAAATACTTATTTTCCACCATAATTTGCAAATAAATTCATTAAAAATCCTACAATGTGATTTTCTGGATTTTTTTTCTCATGTTGTCTGTCATAGTTGAAGTGTACCTATGATGAAAATGACAGGCCTCTCTCATCTTTTTAAGTGGGAGAACTTGCACAATTGGTGGCCGACTAAATACTTTTTTGCCCCACTGTAAGTAAGGAAGTAGGTATTGGGTAAAAATGGTGGAGCTGGTGTGCGTTAGGGAGTAACAGTGTAGGTAAACAAGGCAGGGCAGGTACTTAATGATTAGCGAATAATGATTTATTGATTCTGACCTTGATAGGTAAAGCAAAATTCCAAGTGTGTTAGGTGTAGCATTTGACTGTCTACTAGTATATTTAGAGTGCCATCAGAAAATATTAAGACCCATTCCCTTTGTTACATTACAGCCTTATTCTAAAATGGATTAACTAAGAAAAAATCCTCAATCTACACACAATAATGACAAAGCAAAGACATGTTGTTAGACATTTTTGCAAATGTATATATTTTTTAAACAGAAATATATTATTTAAAAGTATACAGATTCTTTGCTTTGAGATTCAAAATTGAGCTGGTGCATCCTGTTTCCATTGATCATCCTTGAGATGTTTCTACAACTTGATTGTAGAGTCCATGATTTGGAAAGTCACACCTGTCTATACAAGGTCCCACAGTTGACAGTGCATGTCAGAGCAAAAACAAAAGTCCATGAGGTCGAAGGAAGTGTCCGTAGAGCTCCGAGACAGGATTGTATCGAGGCAAAGATCTGGGGAAGGATACCAAAACATTTCTGCAGCATTGAAGATCCCCAAGATCACAGTGGCCTCCATCATTCTTAAATGGAAGATGTTTGGAACCACCTAGACTCTTCCTAGAGCTGGCCGCCCAGCCAAACTGAGCAATCAGGGAGGGAAGTTGACCAAGAACCGACTGGTCACTCTGACAGAGCTCCAGAGTACCACTGTGGAGATGGGAGAACCTTACACAAGGACAACCATCTCTGCAGCACTCCACCAATCAGGCCTTTATGGTAGAGTGGCCAGACGGAAGCCACTCCTCAGTAAAAGGCACATGACAGCCTGCTTGGAGTTTGCCAAAAGGCACCTTAAGGACTCTCAGACCATGAGAAACAAGATTCTCTCGTCTGATGAAACCAAGACTGAACCATTTTGACTGAATGCCAAGCGTCACGTCTGGAGAAAACCTGGCACCATCCCTACGCTGAAGTATGGTGGTGGCAGCATCATGCTGTGGGGATGTTTTTCAATGACAGGGACAGGGAGACTAGTGAGGATTGAGGGAAAGATGAACAGAGCAAAGTAGAGAGAGATCTTTGATGAAAATCCGCTCCAGAGCATTCAGAACCTCAGACTAGGGTGAAGGTTCACCTTCCAACAGGAAAATGACCCTAAGCACACAGCCAAGACAACACAGGAGTGGCTTCGGGACAAGTCTCTGAATGTCCTTGAATGTCCCAGCTAGAGCCTGGACTTGAACCCGATTGAACATTTCTGGAGAGACCTGAAAATAACTGCAGCGATGCTCCCTATCCAACCTGACAGAGCTTGAGAGGATCTGCAGAGAAGAATGGGAGAAACTCCCCAAATACCGGTGTGCAAAGCTTGTAGCGTCATACCCAAGACTCGAGAATGTAATCGTTGCCAAAGGTGCTTGAACAAAGTACTGAGTAAAGGGTCTGAATACTTATGTAAATGTGATTTCAGGTTTTTATTTGTAGTAAGTGCACACATTTCAAAAAATCTGTTTTTGCTTGGTATTATATGTAGATTGATGAGGGGATTTAAAAAATATATATATGCATTTTAGCATAAGGCTCTAACGGAACAAAAGGTGGAAAAAGTCAAGCGATCTGAATACTTTCCGAATGCACTGTACGTGTGCAATCAAGGAGGACGGGGGATTCAAGGGTTGACTAACTCTTGTACAATTCGAATAAAGGTTGCGACTTCAATCCTTCATGAGAGCATTCTCAGCTGTGAGGATCTGAGCACACAGAGAGCAGAGGGGTTTAAAGTTCTGGAACATTGCGTGAGATCTCTACAGTGAATACAGGAAGTCTCCCAGGGACCACTTCCTGTCCCACTACTTGGTTTGCAAAAAGAGCTCATCTCTTTCCCAATTTGACATTCCATGATTCCTCAAATCCGGTCTCCTTACCTTCTCAGAACACATTGTAGGAAAAGGTCAGGAGGGGAGGGACTGTGTTCTGATCAAAAACACTCAAACTGTAGTATGAAATTATGGGTCTGACACTCGGGAAACACATCAACCACATTAACCCAAACACATGATAGAGATCTGTTAGCGATACGGCATAAACTACACACCATCTCACACTTGGACACAGTCAGACACACGCAGCCCCCCCGGGGGGGCAATCCATTCGGTGCCATATTCTGACTTTTACACAGGCAAGCAACTCTTGCACTGCTTCCAAATGCCTAATTTGTGCTTTAGACCCAAGTTCGCACGCATTACGCAAGTCGAAATCACATCCACTTGCAGTGAGTTTTCAGAAAAAAAACACACAATAGAAAGAAAAATCTAACTTGGCGAGAGAAACCACATAAATGAGAATAGGACCTGGTAGTTCGGCTGCTCTTAAGCGCATTAGTTACTGTTGTCCTCCGGCTTGTGGGATTGGAGCCCCTAAATAGTATTTCTTATTGTCTGTCCACACCGGTAACATACTAGCGGTGCCCAATCAATCAATCAATGAATGGAATGGAATGGAATGGAATGTATGTATGTGTATATGTGTATGTGTGTATATGTGTGTGTGTGTGTGTGTAAGGAGAATTAGAAGGCTGCTTCAGAACAGCCCACGCTGTCTCCATGCCAAAAGAGAGCTGGAGGAGAAAATACAGCGAACAAACAAGTCAGCTTAAATTCACTTCAGCAGAGTTTGCTAGTTGCGATGACCTTCTGAAAAGAACAGAAAAGTGGATAAATCTATCTTTTTTTTGTTCTTTATGCCATAATGCTTTCAACAGTAATGGAGACAGGATACTGAAGAAATACAGCATCGGGCGCAAGAAGGCAGAGAACCAAACAACAAATACGTCTTAATGCAAAAAACAGCCAGAGAGGGCCAGATTGAAACGCAATAACCAACTGTGCAAACAAGGACCTTTTTCCCAGCCCAACCTCTTTTTTTGTTGTCCCAATTCAAACTGCACTTTTGGTTGCGTCTGATTCTGGTTTCGATTGGATAATGAAAAGATACAGGGCAATAAGACAGTTGTTAGAAAACAAAAGAAAGCATATTTGTTTTGTTAACTTGTACACAACCCTTCGGTCTTCAACGGTTAAAGTTTGACTGTGCAATTGATCTGAAATAATGAATTATGTTGTAACCCAGGTCTCTGGCACTGGGTAGTGTGTGTGTGTGCACATTTATCTAAGTGCATGAATGCATGTTTTGTCAAAGAGCTCTGTTTCACTGCAACCCACAAACACACAAAGACCTACTAGCACATACAAACACTTTTATGAGGTACCGCTCAAATAAATCAGAGGCACCACTCCAATCTGTTTTCTATCAGTCCCAATAGAATCACTCATATCCTCTGATCTAACGTGTAAAAAGAAAAGAATAGGAAAAATAAACGTTTGGAGTTTGAGAGGTTGGAACTTCCTCCCTGCTTTATAGGCCGTCAACAACATCTGCAGCAGCTCTCCTGAGCCAGTCAGGACAGATGTGTGTGTGGGGGGGGGGGGGGGGGGGGGGGGGCATCAGGACACAGAGGGAGCAGCTGGAGTTGATGCTCTGAGTCCCCTTTCCTACTCAATCCTTCCAAAAGTCTGTCAGTCTGCTGTATCCCTCCATAGAATACAATGCTCAGATGTAAACCCAACACTCAGTCACACTGAAGATCCTCTATTAGTTAAGCCTACCCCTGGAGCGTCAGTTGAAAAATACCCTCTCCAAGTCAACTCGGATACAGTGGGGCAAAAAAGTATTTAGTCAGCCACCAATGGTGCCATTAATACAGGTAACGAGTGGATGACAGAGGAGCCACTTAAAGAAGAAGTTACAGGTCTGTGAGAGCCAGAAATCTTGCTTGTTTGTAGGTGACCAAATACTTATTTTCCACCATAATTTGCAAATAAATTCATTAAAAATCCTACAATGTGATTTTCAGGAATGTTTTTCTCTAATTTTGTCTGTCATAGTTGAAGTGTACCTATGATGAAAATTACAGGCCTCTCTCATCTTTTTAAGTGGGAGAACTTGCACAAATGGTGGCTGACTAAATACTTTTTTGCCCCACTGTACATTTGTGTACGTTTGAATGTTGCAGTAGCAGAGTAGGACCTTTCTTCTGTTTGGTGCTTCAGCATTTGAGCGAGCAAGAAAGAGAACTGAGGGTTTTCAGTGAATTTATGCAAATCACAAGGCTCATTGTAATTTCCTGCTTAGCAGGAAAATATCAGCGAAATCAGAGTGATCAAAATAAGATAGCACATCTGTACAGTCTCCACAGCTGGAAAGAGAGCGCCCTGAAATCCACCTGTCATCATCTCCACAACTTTAATAGCCACTTTAACTAGCCACTTTAAACAATGCTACCTTATATAATGTTACTTACCCTACATTATTCATCTCATATGCATACGTATATACTGTACTCTATATCATCGACTGTATCCTTATGTAATACATGCATCACTAGCCACTAACTATGCCACTTTGTTTACATACTCATCTCATATGTATATACTGTACTCGATACCATCTACTGTATCTTGTCTATGCTGCTCTGTACCATCACTCATTCATATATCCTTATGTACATATTCTTTATCCCCTTACACTGTGTACAAGACAGTAGTTTTGGAATTGTTAGTTAGATTACTTGTTGGTTATTACTGCATTGTCGGAACTAGAAGCACAAGCATTTCGCTACACTCGCATTAACATCTGCTAACCATGTGTATGTGACAAATACAATTTGATTTGATTTGAATATTTTGCTTTGCTTCTGAGTGGAATGCCTACCGGAGTGAATCAGTTCAAGTCATAGAACTAAGGCCAGGAGTTTTTCCTAACCACGTGACCTGACCAGGAAAAACATGTAGATAACTACAGTAGGTAGGCTCAAGGTTTTTTATTATTTTTTATTTTATTTTTATCGTCAGGTGGCAAGGGAAAAATTCCTGGCACTATCATGTAACCACCATCTTAATATTCAAGAGAGGAGGCGGCAAGGAGTTGACAAGGATGTGAGGAGTCGCAGAAATACAAATGAAAATAAAGCCCTAACCTTTGTAAATCTATGCTAAAGGCACTTACTCCCACACTCTCTGCTGCATCTACTGTTTCTCCTCCACCCACTGGATGACACCATTCCTAAACACAGGCTTGACACCTCCATTAACACTAACCCTGCTTTATATTAATTTCTTTCTCTCCTCCAACTCCCATGCCTTTCAGTAGACTACAGTTTCAGTCAAGGCTAGTGTGGTTTTGACTAAACCAGATCAGTTTGAATTCTGATCTAGGACCAGTATAATCAAAGGCCTTCGGTCGGCCTCTGCGATGACTGAAATAACTTCTGTAATTTAGCAGGGCCTTTTTCTTTTAACGAGGCAGGCCCCCAGTGTACTATATACACTCGTGTCTGTTCTCTGGCTCAAAAATCGAGCTTGGCCTAGCTGATTGACAAATGCATTTTTACGAGAGCCTTTAAAATAATTATTTACAATGATCACTTTATCATGATTCTAATTAGCTTGTTTGTTTAGATGGACATGATATATATGCTGTAAGACAACAACAAAAACGTTCTGACCTCCCGGCAACCTCTGGCAACCCCGCTCTGAGGGAGCGGCCGCACCCTCGCCTCCGTGCTTTCACATGCCGCCCACATGGCGCACGAAACAACTGTCTTACATGAAAGAACATCTCTGGCTTATTTACAGACGTAAATAAAAGCCTCTTTATCCTGATATAGAGGCATCATTCAGTTTTTTTACTGCTGTTTATACGAGCAGTCTTCATCAGAAAAAGAAACAAAAGATGGACCCTTTTAAAGGGATCCCCTTCATCATCTTTGCTTGCTTGTGTCATCAAAGCGGGATAGGATGGAACATGTGTGTTTATTGGCTGTGTATTCTTAAAAGGGATAGCACATTCAAAATAGATTTTGGGGTCAAATTCCTCTTTGGCCTACACACACAACCTTGAGTTGTGTCTGTAGGCCCGTAGTGACCGTATTCACAATAAACTGTTGTTAACTTTTGTCACAGCCAGGGGTTAGCATGATTAGAATCATCAGGGAAAAAATGCATGTAATTCATGGTACCGATGTTAGCAAAGCAGCCTTGCAAGTTGAAACGTCCTCAAAAACACTTTTTTATTGTTTATTTGCATGCATACCTCTGTAATAGTCACTGGAATTTTGTTACGCAAAACTGGAACTATTTCCTTATGTATTCTCACACCCACATCAGTCTGTTTGCTGTAACATGGACAATAAAGTTGTATTGTGTGCTTCCTTTTCTGTTGGGCACTCAGATGCAGATTGATTACCAGCTACAAAACTCACCAGTGGCTTGATGGAACTATGAGAGCATATTCAGATATTACTGCAACAAATAACATTCTTGTAGAAAAGAAAACATGGACAGGTTCTTCTCAAGTATCGACACTTAGGAAGTTACGGCTTGCAATGCAGCTTTGTTAACATCATTGGGGGGGGGGATGCTAATCATGCTACCTCCTGGCTGTGACAAAAGTAAACAACAGATTATTGTGGAAGCCATCACTACTCGCCTACAGACAACTTCAAAAGGAAGAGGAATTGTCCCTTAGTCATGCATTGATGTAAACGACACACCGGGGAAAATGTGACTAAGGGGCCTTTCACACTTAATTGGTTTGTAGCATTTTTTCAGAACTCTGGTGCGTTTACCCCTTTAGTTTGGTTCCTAAACAACGCACCGCGCTAAACAATGCACCGTGGTTTGCTCAAAAAGGGTGATCTTGGTCCGATTCAGCGGCAGGTGAGAATGCAGTCCAGACCAAACACAGGAAAATAACCAGTATTACTAGTTGTTTGACTGCAAGCATTTGATAAAATGCATGCAGCATCATAACTTGATATCTCAGACATTCTGTGAGTAGCAGTGCATTGATGAGTGTATCCGATGCAGGTTAGGGGAGACGGGCTATAGGCCACTGAATATAACCTATTCAAGTTGAAGTTAGAGCGGCTATTGCAAATTCCTCCCTTCATGTTGTTGGAAGACAAAAGCGAAAGTAATATGAAGATTTGGACACAAGTGATGCTTCATGATAATCATAGATGGATTTAAGGTGAGCATTTGTGTCCACAAATTAACAAATTACTTGCATGGATAAGTGGTTTTGCTTAGGAATTGAAGTGGTTTGACAATGTAAAAGCAAAATAGGAAAATTTTAAAAATACAGTCTAACAAATAAACTTTGATTCAAACTATAGCTCAAAACTACGTGTGAAAACGCACTAGGTAGTAGTTATGATTAACCCCTAAATGGGGAATAGGGTGTCATTTGAGACACTAAGCCCTGCATCTTCGTGGGGTGGCTGTGGGCTAGAACCCAGCAGGAGTCTGTAGGTTGGGTGTGGTGGTGGTGCTCCAGGCACAGTGAAGTTGCTACCAGAGAAATCTGGTTCTTGTTAACACACTACCAGGGACATTGAGTACTTCTCGGCTATGCCCAGTACAAACACACACAGATGACTCTCCCCACATAGACTTGCACTGAAAAACACATACATAAACATCAAACAAAGATATGTGCACCAACACTTACACAGCAAAGTAAAGACCAACTAGGCAGACATTTTGGCATGCGATCTGTGACCTCCATCTATGATCTTGGAGATCTACAGAATGATCTGTGATCTGAGGGAAAGCCCCTTATCTTCCTCCCATAATGCCATGCAGGCTCCCTAAAAACAGTTCCTTTGAAATGGGATCCTCTGTTATAGTACCAGCTTTAAATCCTACACTGCTAACATGCATGTTTTATGTCCCATGTTTAATGTATCTCTGTAAGTATATCACTCAAGTTTCCAATTATCCAATTCCCTCTTCCCCCTCCCCTCCATGGACATTATTTACAGGGGGAGCCATTTACTTCAACTGTCTCTCTCTCCACTCGGTCTCCCCCCTTTCTTTCCCTCCTGGGGTAGCACCATGTTGTAGATCCCAAAATGTTCAACAAGCTTTCCCATGATATTATCAACAACATTCTTGGACAGGGAGAAATAGGACGATTAAATGTCAATTCGGGCTCTGGTCCAGCGGTTCGATCCGGAGTGTCTTATGTTCTAAGTCTGTGTGCTTAACCCTGTGGACCTCCTCAACATCTGCTCTGTGTCAAACATTAGTGACAGTAGAGACATGGTGATTGAAGGTCCACACCTAGGCCTAATTTGTAGCAAACTCACTGCAGCCGTCTGTGAGAGGAACTGATGTCAACCTGCTATTAGAAACACACACACCACACCCAACAAACAAGCACAAACTCCTACACATGTGCTTGTGAACTCTAAAAGTGCACACGCACACACACAAACTTCCAAATGGCATTCACTAGTTTGAGTGCAGCCATCTATCTCCTGGTGCTTTTCTTGTGTTCTCTGGGCCATGAGCTAAATTCAGTCCAGCCAGAGTCCAGCGCAGAGCCCCAGAGGGAAGCAACAGATTAGAAGCAGAGGGAGCTGAGTTCCAAACAGCCCTGTTACGATATGGTGCTTCTTCCCCCGTATCTCATCTCCCACTACCTATCCCCCCCCCCCCAATCCACTTATTGCTCCCGCTTTCCCCTTCCCTGTCTCTCTCTCCCTCTGGTGTACAGTATACAGCCCCTGACAGACAGATGGGCCTGGGGAAGTGAGAGGGGATTGGGGTTCTGGACAGTCACCAGGACACACTGAGCCATCCGGCCAGGACCACTGATCCCTGACCCGGTTCCCACTGCTGTTCCACAACAGCAGAACCTCAGGATGTTCCAGGTGTTTTACACAACATCTGTCTGACAGGAGGTGGCCTGGTCCGAGGCTCTACAGGAGGCTGCATGGGGGGAGTGAGGGAGGGAGGACTCACTGACCCCCATGGATTCGGAATGTTCTGGTACAGCCTCAGTGAATGACACAGACTTGGAAGAAAGTGCCAGTAAATTTAGAGGGTGATGTCTATGGTTATCTCCAGGAGCGAGATGTGGTTCAGCTCCCGGTGGTGTGAGGTAAGGGTGTCTAGTGTGTGTGTGTGACAGAGCCCCCTCTCTCACACATTCATTGTCCATCAGGGTATGGTTAGATCAGAGCAGAGAGGACAGAGGGCAGCAGATGAGAGGCTTCAGGAGGGCTGAGGGGGAGTGCTGCAGAAGAGTATTTCTTTATGGTTTCACAGGACAGCCTGCTCTTCCAGCATCATGAATAAGTTATCGGACTGCTTGGATCCATAATCCAGCCCTGCCAGGACCTCAACAGCCATACACTGGCAGTAAGCTGGCAATGAGGGATGGACACACGTTCGAGCACACAAACCTACAGGCGCACAAACCTACAGGCGCACACACACACACACACAGGGTAAGTGATATACCGTGCTGCAGTCTCTTAGCAGGCAGGAAATGTCCAGAAACTATGGCAGTCACAGTAAAGTCGCAAGGGTGGAGAGGGCAAGATGGGGGCCAGTCTCCGTCTGTCTTGTTTTGGCCAAAACCCTTTCTCTTAGTCTTCCCCTCTAAACCCAGAGCAGACTGTAGACCCTCACCCATTAACTAGACCTGTGATAGGAAGTCGCAATCCCCAGTATGTTACACACCACTGTAATTATTCAGGCCTATACTACAACTGTTGTGTCTGGACCATGAATACACGCCCCTTACACAAGCCACAATCCCCCAAACGACCACTGTGGATCCCACCACCACAGAAACATCAGTCAACACATGAAACATAGCATCCCCACCGCACCTCAGAGGGCAGCGGTCAGCAGCTGTGAGGAGAGGAAGTGAGAGGTGCAGAGGGAAGCACCCAGCTTCTGCCTGACAGGGCCAGTCTATCTATAGCAGAAGGAGAGGGATGGAGAAAGGGAGGGAGGAGCAGCCCAGATAAGAGAGCAGAGGAGGGAAGGTGGAGATGTGAAAGTCTTCCAGCAGTGTGCTATAAGTTACGCTAACATAGCCTGAGTGAGCAGTATCCCACTGCACTGGAAGAACAATGACATCACAGAGACTAAGTGTAGCTGTAGCCTGCCTACTCGGAAACCGGCCTTGTAGATTGTAGCAGATTCATTGACAGGCCCAAATGGATATGCTGCAAATGAACAACCACATTTCTCTATGGTCTTTTGACAATGTATGCTATGACCTCACCATGTTCGAGCATTACCAGTGCCCAATGAACCTAGCACAATCCGGAATGCAATCAAGTAGAGTTATTTGGATAAATCTGACTTAACTTATAAGTGTCTTAACTTAAACTGTCCATACACCATTCACATGCATATATTCTGTTCTGATACGTCTTCATTTCTTGTCATTTTTTAACGTTTAGATTATGTGTGTGTCAGTGGCGGTCAGTGCCATTTAAGATGAGGGAGGACAATATTTTTTTTTAATGAACATAGCCTTATTTCTATTACAGCATATTCCATTCACCCAGCTCAAAGTAACATCGATAGGTTTAGGCTACTAGATGACACTCACATTTTCACTACAACCTAGCCTGTAAATTAAAGTTTACAACGTAGGTGCACAGGTCTTGAGAAATTTGAGTAATCAAAGTGAGAGACCGTGACATTGATTACCGCCTTGCACACTCTTGCCTGCATCTATCTGATCTAAGTTTTAAATCACCAGTCTAACAGTTGCAAACAAGAGTTTCTATTAGCGAAATGCAGGTATATTTATCCCATTTCCTCCTGTTTGCTTCCGTTTAAGAATCATTCATCAACAGAATCTGCAGAATGAATACACCCCTTCTCACAAGCAAACAATCATGCAGTACAGTGTACACTCAGTACGCAGTTCAGCGGGCCCAGGTTGCAATGAATTAATCAAAACTAAAACTTACCTTGACTTGGAAGAGCTCCAGTGTTGGATTGCCATAGCCAGCTAGCTAACACAGCATCCCTCTCTGTTTGAGCTGGGTGTTTGAGTACGTTAAACTAGCTAGCTGCATTCGCTAGCAAATGAAGTGAAAATATATATATATATATATATATATATATATATATATATATATATATATATATATATATATATATATATATATATATATATATATATATATATATATATATATATACAGTGCCTTGCGAAAGTATTCGGCCCCCTTGAACTTTGCGACCTTTTGCCACATTTCAGGCTTCAAACATAAAGATATAAAACTGTATTTTTTTGTGAAGAATCAACAACAAGTGGGACACAATCATGAAGTGGAACGACATTTATTGGATATTTCAAACTTTTTTAACAAATCAAAAACTGAAAAATTGGGCGTACAAAGTTATTCAGCCCCCTTAAGTTAATACTTTGTAGCGCCACCTTTTGCTGCGATTACAGCTGTAAGTCGCTTGGGGTATGTCTCTATAAGTTTTGCACATCGAGAGACTGACATTTTTTCCCATTCCTCCTTGCAAAACAGCTCGAGCTCAGTGAGGTTGGATGGAGAGCATTTGTGAACAGCAGTTTTCAGTTCTTTCCACAGATTCTCGATTGGATTCAGGTCTGGACTTTGACTTGGCCATTCTAACACCTGGATATGTTTATTTTTGAACCAGTCCATTGTAGATTTTGCTTTATGTTTTGGATCATTGTCTTGTTGGAAGACAAATCTCCGTCCCAGTCTCAGGTCTTTTGCAGACTCCATCAGGTTTTCTTCCAGAATGGTCCTGTATTTGGCTCCATCCATCTTCCCATCAATTTTAACCATCTTCCCTGTCCCTGCTGAAGAAAAGCAGGCCCAAACCATGATGCTGCCACCACCATGTTTGACAGTGGGGATGGTGTGTTCAGGGTGTTGCTTTTACGCCAAACATAACGTTTTGCATTGTTGCCAAAAAGTTCAATTTTGGTTTCATCTGACCAGAGCACCTTCTTCCACATGTTTGGTGTGTCTCCCAGGTGGCTTGTGGCAAACTTTAAACGACACTTTTTATGGATATCTTTAAGAAATGGCTTTCTTCTTGCCACTTCCATAAAGGCCAGATTTGTGCAATATACGACTGATTGTTGTCCTATGGACAGAGTCTCCCACCTCAGCTGTAGATCTTTGCAGTTCATCCAGAGTGATCATGGGCCTCTTGGCTGCATCTCTGATCAGTCTTCTCCTTGTATGAGCTGAAAGTTTAGAGGGATGGCCAGGTCTTGGTAGATTTGCAGTGGTCTGATACTCCTTCCATTTCAATATTATTGGTTGCACAGTGCTCCTTGGGATGTTTAAAGCTTGGGAAATCTTTTTGTATCCAAATCCTGCTTTAAACTTCTTCACAACAGTATCTCGGACCTGCCTGGTGTGTTTCTTGTTCTTCATGATGCTCTCTGCGCTTTTAACGGACCTCTGAGACTATCACAGTGCAGGTGCATTTATACGGAGACTTGATTACACACAGGTGGATTGTATTTATCATCATTAGTCATTTAGGTCAACATTGGATCATTCAGAGATCCTCACTGAACTTCTGGAGAGAGTTTGCTGCACTGAAAGTAAAGGGGCTGAATAATTTTGCACGCCCCATTTTTCAGTTTTTGATTTGTTAAAAAAGTTTGAAATATCCAATAAATGTCGTTCCACTTCATGATTGTGTCCCACTTGTTGTTGATTCTTCACAAAAAAATACAGTTTTATATCTTTATGTTTGAAGCCTGAAATGTGGCAAAAGGTCGCAAAGTTCAAGGGGGCCGAATACTTTCGCAAGGCACTCATATATATATATATATATATAGCTAGCTCTCTCTCTTCATTTTTGAAGAAATACATTTGTTCAAAAACTGTTCAACTATTGTCTTTCTCTCTCTTTGAGTCAACAACTCACCGTACTTTTATGCACTGCTAGCTAGCTGTAGCTTAGGCTTTCAGTACTAGATTCATTCTCTGATCCTTTGATTGGGTGGACAACATGCCAGTTCATTTGTTTTTTTATTTAATTAGGCAAGTAAGTTCAGAACAAATTTTTATTTACAATGACGGCCTACCCCCCCGGGAAAAATCCTCCACTAAACCGGATGACGCTGGGCCAGTTGTGCGCTGTTCTATGGGACTACCGATCACGGCCGGTTGTGACACAGCCTGGGAACGAACCAGGGTCTGTACTGATGCCTCTAGCATTGCAGTGCCATAGACCGCTGCCCCACTCGGGAGGCCTATGCTGCAAGAGCTCTGACAGGTTGTTGGACGTCCTTAGGAAGTTATAATTACTGTGTAATATATAGAAGGGGGTGAGAACCATGAGCCCCCTAGGTTTTGAATTGAAGTCAATGTACCCAGAGGAGGATGGAAACTAGCTGGAAACTAGCTGTCCTCCGGCTACACCAGAGAGTGCTGCTGAGGCTACTGTAGACCTTCATTATAAAACAGTGTGTTTTGAGAAATTATTTGGTGACATGAATATATTTAGTATAGTTTTATCTAAAAAGGGTAACTAATGTTTCACTATAAAAAAAAATTTAAAAAATGGAGAGGATGGACCTCTCCTTCCTCCTCTGAGGAGCCTCCACTGGTGTGTATTGTTATCGGTAGATATTGCTGCACTGTTGGCGCTAGACACATAAGATTTTTCTGCACCTGCGATAACATCTGCAAAACTGTGTAAGCAACCAATAAACTTTGATTTGAAGTGACTCATAAGTCAGAAGTGACTCACGCGCCATTCTTATGTGCCTTTTTATTCCGTGTGTGTGTGTGTATGTGTGTGTGTGTGTGTGTGTGTGTGTGTGTGAGAGAGAATGTCTGTGTCCTTCCTTTTATTTTATCTGGGTTGCATCCATGTTCAGAGCAATTACACAAACACACCACGCTCTCATATGAACAATACTGACAGAGTCAGCTAGTGCTATTCTTGTCTCACTCCCTGGGAAAACACACTAGCAAGGAGGGAAGATGCCATTGAGTGACTGTTTGTGCATGTGCGTGTGCGCCATGTGCCTGTGTCTAGGTCTATATGTGTGTGGGTGTGTGAAAAGCCAGACCTGGAACACAAGGCTAGAAGAATAAGTCAGTGTGTTTGTTTTGGTGCGGGCCTCATATCATTTTACAGATACAATAAAAAATACTAGCTATTCATGGATTACAAGTTTTGTCACAATATTGTTTTGAACGTTAGTTTTGGACTGATTCCCGACTGAGCATTCTACTCAATGCATCGTAAATGGGCACCGATGAAGATTCCATCAAAAGTTAATTACAGTGGTTTGCAAATACAATGACATTCAAAATGAGGCAATAATTAGTAGAAAAACCTTTTGATGTCACCAGATTGACTTTAGATGCAGTATAACGTTAGCTAGCTAAGATTGGGGGTAGGCCAGTTTTAGTTAGCTAACATTAGTATTGCTAGCTACAGTATTTCTGACAAACTTTGCTAGTTAATGGCAACATTGCCATCTGTCAAAAGTAAATTTGACAACATGATAATAGTGGCAAAGTTGTTTCCTACTAAATATTTGGCTTGTCAACACTTTAAGGCACCACTATGGCGCCACCAACAGAGGGCAGCTTGAGAAAGTTCAAAACAATGGCGTGACAGAGGTGCAAACTATGAATAAAATTAAGGGGGAAAAGAAAAGAGGGTCTTTATTGGACAAGGCTTCCATGCTCTGCCAGGGGGATAGGACCCTGCCTCGTTAAGTACCTATACTAAGCGAGGGTACGTCCCAAATGGCACCCTATTCCCTATCTAGTAAAAAGTAGTACACTATATTATAGGGGATAGGGTGCCATTTGAGACACAGCCCTAGTTAGCTACACTCTGGCACCGTGAGGGGTTCCATGATCTAAGACACACTGCTCTTCAATGCACTACACAGTGTGTTTACACAGAGTGGCTGGATCTAGTGTTAATGGCAGAAGGTGTTTTACAATGTCATCAGTGTGTGGGGAGGGAGGATGCATTTGATAGTCTTACATTTAATAGTTAAAACAATGAGGAACGAGCCATGACCTGACAAGTGAGATGTACTAAATAAAGCAGAAAGACAGAGTTAACAACACGTTAGTGCTAAATAACATTGGAAATAGAGTTGTACCACTACTGTATAACTTTTTTCTTTTTTTTCCCGCTTTTGTTGGCTTCAAAATCAGAACCAGTACCAAATTGCAACCGGAGCCAAGATGCAAGAGAGAAACAGGAATGCTGCTGTCAGGCCCACCGGACTCAACGACCGGTTCAAATGAGGACGTGAGTGTGTCTTAGTCTCAGTGTGTGCCTTCTCCATTGTCATCGTCAAGCCAAACAACATTGGCATGACAAGAGAGCAGAAACAGACTGGCATCCAGGCTAGCTCTAAGCCAGGTAGTCTCGCAATCAACACATACTAATTTGAGAATCACCGAGTTCAATGAGTTATGGAGATACAGAGAACAGCTGGAGTTCAAGTAAAGGACAAGTGATAAACTATTATATTGTGGAAAGTACCATTGGCACACATAGGAGCATTTACTCTAGACTAGCTAACCAAGTCTAGAGTTTGGAGTAGCCAGGACTGTTGGAGTTCCTTACCTAACATTAGCTGTTCTCCAAACAATGACAGCACCTTGGAATAAGGGATGAGCTAATTGGCTGAAAAATAGCTAGGGTTTAGTAAGAGCAGAACTCATAAGCTGAGAAAGAGTTAACGTCACACAAATGGTGCTGTGCACACACGCACCTGTCCTCAGAAAGAAAAACAGTCTAAGGAGCGTGAGAAAGAGAGCGAGCCACTTCCTCTACAGCCAGGCTTCTAGACGATCGAGATCATGAATATGAAATAATGCCCTGGTCTGCACAGCGCCCATCTGTGATGTATGATCTGCGATCGTCACACAGCCCTGGTGCTTTGATCAGGAGGTTCCCTTTGATCCCAGAGGAAAGAACAGAGAAACAGGAAGAACAGAGCCTCTGTCCTAAACACACCATCCTCTCCTCTATCCACAAAGAGAGGAGAGAAGGGAAGGATGGAGAGATGGAGGGGGGGGAGACTGACAGGAAGTTGAGAAAGCATGCAAGACAGACAGTGAGAGAGAGGCACATAAAACAGAGAAAGAGCAAGAGAACAAGAGATTAGAAAGAGAGAGAGAGAGCCAGAGAGAGAGAGACAGAGACAGAGAGACAGGAAGAGACAGAGAGAGAGAGAGAGAGAGCCAGAGAGAGAGAGAGAGAGCCAGAGAGAGAGAGAGAGAGCCAGAGAGAGAGAGCCAGAGAGAGAAAGAGAGCCAGAGAGAGAGAGAGAGAGCCAGAGAGAGAGAGAGCGAGAGCAAGAGAGAGAGAGAGAGCCAGAGAGAGAGAGAGAGAGCCAGAGAGAGAGAGAGAGAGCCAGAGAGAGAGAGAGAGAGCCAGAGAGAGAGAGAGAGAGCCAGAGAGAGAGAGAGAGAGCCAGAGAGAGAGAGAGAGAGCCAGAGAGAGAGAGAGAGCCAGAGAGAGAGAGAGAGAGAGCCAGAGAGAGAGAGAGAGAGCCAGAGAGAGAGAGAGAGAGCCAGAGAGAGAGAGAGAGAGAGCCAGAGAGAGAGAGAGAGCCAGAGAGAGAGAGAGAGCCAGAAAGAGAGAGAGAGCCAGAGAGAGAGCCAGACCAGACAGGGATAGAGAGCTAGCTCCTCTCGGTGCGCATTTAAGGGGTTTGCAGGAAAGAGGGGGACCAGCACACTGAGGTAACCCAGAAGTAATGAACAATCTGTGGGAACCTCCTTAAAACTCCATAGGTCTTGTTCATTAGGCACCAAACTGAAGAAAACGGCCTGAAACGGAGGAGCTACCTGGACTTCACATGTTCTGTTGCAAAAGGTTTTAAAGTGTTTTCCGTAATGAAGCTTGAGGATAAAGTTACTGCAGGGGGTGAAGGGACTTACCTGACCATCCTGCCCAACATGCACCTGGTGGATCTGAAGGTTCCCCTGAGAGAGAGAAGAGAGGGATCATTCAGACAGCCTGAGAGCATCACACAATTTGTAAACACACACTAATCATAGTGCATAATGAACATACCAATCACAGCATCATTCACTCACACACACACACAGCATAAACAAATCACAGACGCCATGACATTAACAAGACCACATGAAAAACAAGCCCAATTTAGCCTATATTCCTTGTGCTGTTTTCACTCCTAATTCTATTTAATATTCAATGCTGTCTGAGCTGCCATATGGACAGGCAGCATGGTAATCTCTCCCAAATAGCCTTATTTCCTTTTCCAACATGCTGAAACCAATGGCTTTGATGAAGAGGCCCCTGTTTCTAATGAAAACGCACACTGAGCGACAGTTGGGAAAAGTGGGATTTTGTTGCTAAGCTTTGAACTCCCAAAACAAACAAAATCATAGAGTGAAAAAATTTATTTTCTGGCGTCCGATCACAAAGAGCAGGAAAGGCTTTCAGAGCTTGTCTTCCCCAGTTTCTCTCAAACTGTCTTCCTCCCTGTGTCTTGGTTGTACAGGTTAGGAACCTCCGTAGAATACCTGGACGATGTGTCAGCCCTATTTGCAGTTGCATGCATGTGTACGTGTGTGTATGTATACGTCTACTCAAGTGTGTGCCCGCGCGCAGTGTCGCCTCAAAATAAATCTCTACCCCACATCTTATTACAAATATTTAACTATAATGCTGAGGCAGATAATTATTTCTCAAACACCATGTAGTTCTGAGTCTGATTCTCTTAGAGCCAACCCATTGTGTGCATGTGAGGCTGTCTAGTGAGAGACACAGACCATCTGGGTATTATTTGGAAACAAATAGTATAATAACCCATGCATAGGCAGGCGGTAGATATAAACAAGCACCGTTAACATTTAACATCTGTTGACGGTGAACTCTGCCTAATGACTTTCATACTGGCTACCATTACTGACTATTAAAGTGGCCCTCAGTCACTCACTGAGATACCCGGATAGATAGACAGACAGGCTGACGGGCAGACAGAAACACTTACCTCACTGTCCTGTGTGATTTGCACCTCTTCCCCCTGTGGGACCTGGGCAATATGGAGGTGTCCCTGAGGTATCTGATAAGGGAGAGAGAGAACAAGATGAGAGAGAGAACAATATGAGGGAACAAGATGAGAGAGAGAACAATATGAGGGAACAAGATGAGAGAGAGAACAATATGAGAGAACGAGAAAGAGAGAGAACAAGAACTCACAATGTGAAAAGCCTCTAGTCTGAGCCCTGCTGCAGTCGCTGCCTGACAGATCCTATGCTTTACATTTCCTCCACTGCATTAGCAGCACTTGTACATTTCAGGCTTGGCTGCACCCGCTAATACTCTGTAGAATATCAAGAGGGTAATATCTGCACAACGGTAAGCTCCCCATCATGATTCACTCTCTCCCCACTAGGCCTAGATTCAAATACTATTTGAAATCTTTCAAAATGTACATTGAGCGCTTGCTCTAGCCTGCTTGGAGTGCCAGATGGGTGGGTTTTGCAGTTTAGGACTACTACATTGGACCATTAAGCCAGGCAAGCTCAATCAAACACATAAGTATTTACAATTATTTCAAATAGTTTAACCCATGTCTACTCACTAATACATATTTTTCTCATTTTCTCAATTTTTGACATGATAATATTGCATTGGATATTAACGCAAAACTGATCTCTCATGGACATACTAGCATCTGACCAAATTACGCAAGATTGTAGTTCTGGGTCAACCGAGATGAACACAAAACTATACTTTTCACAAATAATGATCATTTAGCTTTTATAGTCTGCAAGGGTGGAATTCTGGCCTTAGCCTGTTCTTAGCCTGTTCTTAGCCTGTCGTTGTGTGTACAACTATACTTCTCCCAAATAACTAGTCAATTTTTTTAGAAACCGGTTACGGACTTTTGAGAAAGCATTTTAGTCAGCGTGGGGCACGGCCAGCTTCATCACACTCTGACCTGACATAGATTATAATATGACCAGCATTTCCCCTAACGCTCTCTGCCTTTTCAAGTCTAAACATATACAACAGAGTCAAGCTGCTAGCCTGATCCCAGATCTGTTTGTGATCTTGCAGTCTTGCTCTTCAAATAGCTTATAAACATAAACAACATTTCCCCAATTTGACATGGCAATAACTGACACGGAGTTGGCATGAAACCACAAACAGACTGTCACTCAGGCTATCAAGCTAATGCTTCCCTCAATAACACAGGACAACCTGGTGGAAGACGTGAGATCTGATAGTAGTACAGTACTTACTCCTTAGTTGGGTTTCAATACATTTCAATGGCAGACATAACATTTACTAAGATCCTTTCCTTCGTTATCACTGAAAAGGTCAAAGCACTGTCTTCATTCTAAGTGATAGTGTGGACATTGGAACAGAACAACATTGTGACTCCGTGAAGGTGCACAGGCAACAGGAAGTGATCAGAGTGATCCATGTTTTTGTCACTTCTAGATTAGACTACTGCAATGCTCTACTTTCCGGCTACCTGGATAAAGCACTAAATAAACTTCAGTTAGTGCTAAACACAGCTGCTAGAATCTTGACTAGGACCAAAAAATGTGATCATATTACTTCAGTGTTAGCCCCTCTACACTGGCTTCCTGTTAAAGCTAGGGCTGATTTCAATGTTTTACTGCTAACCTACAAAGCATTACGTGGGCTTGCTCCTACCCATCTTTCTGATTTGGTCCTGCCGTACATACCTACTGTCTCCCTTGCTGTCTCTGCCTGACTTGCTCCCCTCTCTCCACTGGGATTCTCTGCCTCTAACCCTATTACAGGGGCTGAGTCACTGGCTTACTGGTGCTCTTCCATGCCGTCCCTAGGAGGGGTGCGTCACTTGAGTGGGTTGAGTCACTGATGTGATCTTCCTGTCCGGGTTGGAGCCCCCCGCGGGTTTGTGCCGTGAGGGAGATTTTGTGGGCTATACTCAGCCTTGTCTCAGGATGGTAGGTTGGTGGTTGAAGATATCCCTCTAGTGGTGTGGGGGCTGTACTTTGGCAAAGTGGGTGGGGTTATATTCTGCCTGTTTGGTCCTGTCCGGGGGTATCATTGGACGGGGCCAGTGTCTCCTGACCCCTCCGGTCTCAGCCTTCAGTAATTATGCTGCAATAGTTAATGTGTCGGGGGGATAGGGTCAGTCTGTTATATCTGGGGGAAGTCTCGCTCTCTCTCACACACACACACAACCCCCCAGGACCATGCCTCGGGACTTCCTGGCCTGATGACTCCATGCTGTCCCCAGTCCACGTGGTCATGCTATTGCTCCAGTTTCAACTGTTCTGCCTGCGGCTATGGAACCCTGACCTGTTCACTGGACGTGCTACCTGTCCCGGACCTGCTGGTTTGGACACTCTCTCTACTGCACCTGCTGTCTCTAACTCTGAATGATCGGCTATGAAAAGCCAACTACAATTTACTCCCGAAGTGCTGATATGTTGCACCCTCTACAACCACTGTGATTATTATTATTTGACCCTGCTGGTCATCTATGAACATCTGACATGTTGCACCCTCTACAACCACTGTGATTATTATTATTATTTGACCCTGCTGGTCATCTATGAACATCTTGGCCATGCACTGTTATAATCTCCACCCGGCACAGCCAGAAAAGGACCGGCCAAGTTCCTGCCTTTCTAGGGAGTTTTTCCTAGCCATCATGCTAAGTTGTGTGTGCGCAGGGGTTTGTGAAAAGAAGAACTGAGACCAAAGGCAGAGAAATGGGGAGCGCAAAAGAAAAAAGAGGGGAAAAAGAGCAACCGAGAGAAATAGAAGACAGGGTTTAAGCCAGAGAGAGAAACAGGGCAGGTAAGAGAATGAGAGAGAAGGAAAAGAGGATGAGATAGAGAGATTAAACGAAATAAATCAGGGCTATAGGGAAGGATGGAGAGGAGACTGACACTCACCATTTGGACCTGTCCGTCCTCTCCTATGCGGTGGATCTGGACCTGTTGGACGGCTTGGTTGGCCAGGGTGTAGTGTAGAGTCTGCTGGGTCACCCCCTCCATGTGAGCCACCTCCGCCACAGCGCCAACCTCTGGGGAGGAAGGGCATTAGCACAGGGCAGGATAAGGCACTAGTGTAATGCAATAGAGTTAACAACAGTAAGGTTGAAGATAGAAGCTACCCAGCTCAGACACAGATCTAGGACCAGATTATTGACCGACTCCCCCAGATCCATTAGGTGGAAAGGGGGATAGCAAACTGAAATAAAAGCCCATTCACCTCTGGAGGAATACTTGGCAACAGCTCAGGCCATCTGCTGGATGATGGTGTGTGTTTATACTGTATCAATCATGTCTAAATACACAACAAGGACTCTCAAGCTAGCAGTCCAAACAGACTCATGACCCAGCGGCCAAACACAACCCCCCCGGCCTCAGTCTAAACACCCACCACTATCACACCCACGTCCCCCATCAGCCCACCATAGCTCCATCTATTATCTCATTGGGGGTGTGTGTGCTTGGTGTGTGTGATTAGTTTACACTGGTGCGTGCGTGCTCGCTTTGAGAATATGGGTTTTTGTTGCTAGATTGATGTAGGCCTACATCCCACCACACTGATCATAAAAGGGACAAAGCAGGCCTAAATGACTCATTCTCAAAATAATATTATCATGGCATATAAAACACGAGGCACAGACATCTGACTGGTACAGCTCATATCATAGTAATATGTTGTATTTCCTGCCAGTAAGAGGTCCATCTTCCAACCTTCAGCATGACCACAGGTGCCTCTCAAATGGCACCCTTAATCCTATATAGTGTGCTACATTTGACCAGAGCTCTATGGGCCTTGATCAAAAGTTGTGCACTATATAGTGAATAGGGTGCCATCTGGGGCACAACCCATGAACTGTGGTATGTAAATAATCCCCAGTCCAGCCATTGGCAGTGAGGCGAGAGCCTGGTGGCTCGTGGAGACTGTACTATTGGTGTTAGCCCTCGCTCTACATTCATTAATAAATAACGGTTTAAAGTTAGTTTAAATGTCGAAGCAGTTTTATTAAGGGGAGTGTGAGAGAACGTGCTCTGCAGGGTGCATGGGTGCGTGGTCTGGGAAAAGAGCAGGCTATGACTGTACACCCCTTGTGTGGGCTCACAGGATATTTGGGTTTCCCCTGCTGTCCCACTCTCTCTGGTCAGGGGTGAGAGGTGATGGATCACAGGGAGGGGAGGACAGGAGGCGTTGTTGTGTTGTGAAGATTAGAACCATCTGCTACACTCTGCATCTGCACTACTCACTGGGTTCCTTATACACCAACACTTACATAAGTGAGAGGAAATACTAGTTTTACTATAAAGTGTGTGTGTGTGTGTGTGTGTGAGATGACCCCAGGTATCATGACTACCTGAGCAGCCAGGCGCGTTGGCGCTACGTCTGGAGAAGCTCTTGACCGCCAGACTCTGGCCGCGCTGCTTGCGTCTCCATGCCGTGCGACACTTGGAGTCGATGCTCTGCTTGATCCGGTACCAGTCCGACTCAGTGATGCCAAACTTATAGAACAGGTGACCTGAGGGAAACAAGGACCGAGGGCACATGTTAGGATGACTTCAGTTTAAGATGGTTAACTCACCATGACAAGGTAGAAATGGTCATAATAATTGCTTAAGATGGAGAGCGGTTCATGCCAAGTCTGTGTGTGTAGTTTGGACAGTGTAACCTTGTCCCACTAACAATGCAACTCTGCCTGAACTGTGAAAATGTCAGAAGCACTGAAAACTCTAGCTAGATTCTAAATCTGGTGGTCAAGGTACAGGTGGTCAGGTACCACTGCTAGTACTCATATCATCCCAATCTCCGACCCTGGGGACCATGTATATGGATATATGGATATATAACATGGATATATAACATATATAACATATATAACATGTGAGAGGGTGGGGTTATGTTAGCAGCTGGTTTGAAGGTGAGACGGAGGAGTTGACAGCTTCTTTCTACCCCGATTAACGAGGCTGCTATCACCCGAGGGGAAGAGTTGAGACACGAGGAGGGGGAAGGGGGTGTGGGGGTTGGCCTCTAGCACACACACACCAACACACAAAACGCCTGACAGTCGTGTACAGGCACGAAAGGCAGGTGCTCTCTCACCAGTCCCAGTTGGACAGGCAGGCAGAGGAGTAGCTATGTTCCCATTAACTTTTGGTCGACATTTAGAAAGGTCGCATTTAAAATAGATGCGACAATTGCCTGCATGGGGGAGTTTCCATTTAACCATCGTGTCAATAAAAACAGCTGAACGTAATGACGTCACACCAACAAAACATTTTGTAGAAAAACCTAGTGTCGAATAAAAATGTAGTGGTTGAAGTGTTTACCCATTTAGGCAAATTGTGTATTAATACATTGGCAACTGCCTGTATGTCCTTCCACCTAGCAGTTTCAGGTCTCAGGTAGCCCGTGAAAGACAGCATGGATAGAACACAAGCATTTATATTTGCCATTCATAACAATTCTCATGCGCCAAAGTATCACCACGATCTGTGTATTGGTGACACTTGCGCTCCTGTACATCTGAAATAATTGGATGGTTAAACTTGCCAGCCAAACAGAAAAGCAAGGCGAAGCAATTCAGGCATGGGTAAACATTTTTATAGTAAGAAAAATAGTATTGGGCATTTAAAATGAAATGTTGGGTGGAGCATTATAGTTACGGGGTGACATTACGTGCCATGTGTACGTTCAAAATGATTTGGCAATCATCATTTATTAGAAAAACAGTTTCCATCATAGTTTATCGCAATAAAGAAAGTTTGTCGACAGAAGAATTAACCTGCCGAACATATACAAAATGTTGTCGACCTTTAGAACAGTTCTGCTATATCTGCCGTTTCCACTGAACATGCAACGATTTTTTTGTGACATAAACCTGGGACAATGGAAACCTGCCTACTGTGAGTGAGTCACCTGGCCCTGCTCCAGCCCCCACATACCTCAGTGTCAGCCCAAATCTGTCTCCACACACAGGTACACATACACACACCATACCTGAACTGCATAAACACACACCTGAATTACACAAAGACACACACAAAACAACTGCATCACACAAGTGCACGGACACACACACCAACACACTCCGCCACTCCTGCGATCAACAGACAGTAATAGATGTGGGGAGACAGAGTCCAAATCCCTCACCACACACACACACACACACACGACTAGTCCCAATAAATACTCCTCTACCACAGCCAGCCTCCCCTGGCTCCCCTCCCCCGGATCCCCTCCAGCTTCCCTCATTACCCATTTAAGCTTAATTAGGAATCAAAGGGGTCAGCGCATTAGCTATGGCCCCATCATGAACACTCCGACCTACATGTGCTTGTCAATTGGAGTTTGGTATGTTGTAAAATGTGTTATGCATGAATGCATGTGTTGTTCTAACCTGCCTGGGGAATGCAGAGAGATTCAGGTCACGCTGGATGGAACTGGAGCTACACTACAACATGGGTCAGTGCTATCTTAACAGGTAACACAGGAGTATTTGGAGTTGAGGGTGTGGCTGTTGTGACAAGTGGTTGATGACAGGGTCAAAGGATAACCTAAGTGCTAGAGGGTGAAGGGATTGAGCCCTCCCTATGATACATCTATGGGGAAAGATTGATCAAATAGTCACTGGCAACTGGTGCCATGTCAAGCGTGTGAGTGAGTGGGTTGGTGTGCGTGACTCACAGCGTACGCCGTAGATCATGAGCGGGTCCAGCTGCTTCTTGCCGTGCTTGCCCTGTCCTGACAGGTTGGACATTGCCTGCACTTCGCGGTGGAAAAGGTAGTCCAGCAGTGTCAGCGCCATCTTCTCCGCTGTGCGGCAGTTGGTGCTGAGGTGGAGCATGTCGCCCGGCAACACTGGGCAACGCACACGCATCTCTGCATTGTTCTCGTCGCCAAGCCACGTACCTGCTGGGTAGTCGTCTATAAAGAGAGGTGAAAGGGGGAGTTAAGTGGGTGTGTGGGTGCAGTGACAAAAGGTATAACCCCCAAAACTACTCTGCGTATAACCCCCAAAACTACTAGGTATAACCCCCAAAACTACTCTGCGTATAACCCCCAAAACTACTAGGTATAACCCACAAAACTATATAAACAAAAGTGTGGACAGCCCTTCAAATTAGTTCATCAAATGTCTGCCCTGTTAGAGCTGCCCCAGTCAACTATAAGTCCTGTTATTTTGAAGTGGAATTGTCTAGGAGCAACAACAGCTCAGCCGCAAAGTGTTAGGCCACACAAGCTCCCAGAACGGGAACACCGAGTGCTGAAGTGCGTAAAAATTGTCTGTCCTTGGTTGCAACACTCACTACCGAGTCCCAAACTGCCTCTGGAACCAACGTAAGCACAAGAACTGTTCGTCGGGAGCTTCATGAAATGGCTTTCCATGGCCAAGCAGCCGCACACAAGCCTAAGATCACTATGCGCAATGCCAAGCGTCGGCTGGAGTGGTGCAAAGCTCACCACCATTGGACCATTGGAGCAGTGGAAACAAGTTCTCTGGAGTGATGAATTACGCTTCACCATTTTGCAGTCCAACAGATGAATCTGGGTTTGGCGGATGCCAGGAGAACGCCACCTGCCCCAATACATAGTGCCAACTGTAAAGTTTGGTGGAGGAGGAATAATGGTCTGGGACCGTTTTACGCTAAAACATACAATGACATTCTAGACGATTTTGTGCTTCCAACTTTATGGCAACAGTTTGGGGAAGGCCCTTCCCTGTTTCACGAAGCCAGGTCCATACAGATGTGGTTTGTTGAGATCGGTGTGGAAGAACTGGACTGGCCTGCACAGAGTCCTGACCTTAACCCCATCGAACACCTTTGGGATGAATTGGAACGCCGACTGCAAGCCAAGCCTATTCGCCCAACATTAGTGCCCAATCTCACTAATGCTCGTGGCTGAATGGAAGCAAGTCCCTGCAGAAATGTTCCAACATCTAGTGGAAGCCTTCCCAGAAGAGTGGAGGCTGTTATAGCAGCAAAGGGGGGACCAACTCCATATTAATGTCCATGATTTTGGAATGAGAGCAGGTGTCCACATAACAGTAAACCTGTTGCTCTGCCTTCTCAACAACACTATCAAAAAGGCAGGTCCTGGTTTTGTCACACCTGGACTAATGTTCAGTCCTATGGTCAGGTGCCACAAAGAGAGATTACAATTGGCTCAGAACAGGGCAGCACAGCTAGCCCTTAGAATGTACACGGAGAGCTAATATTAATAATATGGATGTAAATCTCTCATGGCTCAAAGTGGAGGAGAGATAGACTTCATCACTACTTGTTTTTGTAAGAAGTGTTGACAAGCTGTATGTACCGAGCTGTCTGTTTAAACTACTAGCACACAGCTCGGACACGCACGAATACCCCACAAGACAGGCCACCAAAGATCTCTTCACTACCGAAATCAAGAACAGACTTTGGGAGGCGCACAGTACTACATAGAGACATGACCACATGGAACTCTATTCCTCATCAGGTAACTGATGCAAGCAGTACAAAGACACCTTATGGAACAGCAAGGACCGTGAAAAGACACAGGCACACGCTTACACATGATAAGACACGCACTCTACACACACGTACACATTCATTTTTTTATATACACGTGGTAGTAGAGTAGTGGCCTGAGGGAACACAATGTGTTGTGGAAAATGTTATGAAATGTCATGCAATATTTTAAATTGTATATAAATGCCTTAATGTTGCAGGACCACCGGAAGAGTAGCTGCCGTCAAGTCAAGGACTTGGCAGCAGCTAATGTGGATCCTTAATAAATACAAATCAAAGACATACTTTTGGTCACGTAGTGTATTTGTAGGTCGGTGTCTATAAGACATATTTGTGTGAAGCAGCAATAGCTCTAACATCTTTTCATGGGTGAAGGTTTTTGGGCTTAATGTTTTAATGCATATTTATATGTATAGACACAGTAACACACATGCACATAAGCAAACACACACAGAGAGCAAAAATACTTCACAGGAAGACCTACACCACGTTTTGTTTCGCTTTACATACCAATTTTATTATTACACAATCCTGTGTGATCAATAGGATCCTTTCTCTGTATGAATGTATTTTGTGGCAGCCTACAGATAGATACATAGAGGTATAAATTAAGTGTAAATTGACATCAATAATGTACGTGTAACCGCCCCTAACAAAAATATGACAAAGCAAATACATTCTTGGTAAAAAATTTAAATATATATACAAAATTTAATAAAAATAAGCCTAGACCTTCACCATCTCTGCTACTGCTGATACCACAGCACAGCCTTGTGGAGACCATCAGGAGTACATCAACACACAGCTCTAGAGGTTATACATTCTCTAACAATAGGAATCTCCCTGGGGCATTACAGAGTTCAACAAGGAACAACACACTTCCTATGGGATAGCTAGATCTATCTACACAGAGTGTAAAAAAAAACATTATGCTCTTTCCATGACATAGACCGACCAGGCGAACGCCATGATCCCTTGTTGATGTCGTCTGTTAAATCCACTTCAAAAATCAGTGTAGATGAAGGGGAGGAGACAGGTTAAAGAAGGATTTTGAGACAATTGAGACATGGATTGTATAGGTGTGCCATTCAGAGGGTGAATGGGCAAGATTTAAGAGCCTTTGAACAGGGTATAGTAGTAGGTGCCAGGCACACCGGTTTGTGTCAAGAACTGCAACACTGCTAGGTTTTTTACACGTAATAGTTTCCCGTGTGTATCAAGAATGGTCCACACGTATTTAGGCGAGGTGCTGGCTAGCAGAGTGGAACACTTTAAAAAATAAAGCAGAGCCGCACACTCTAGGAGCTCAGATGCAAAAATATTTATGTCCAACGTTCCGACAGACAAGCTGTCTTCATCAGGATATACTGTCTTCATCAGGATATACTGTCTTCATCAGGATATACTGTCTTCATCAGGGTATCAAGAATGGTCCACCACCCAAAGGACATCCTGTCAACTTGACACAACTGTTGAGGCATTGGAGTCAACATGGGCCAACATACCTGTGGAATGCTATTGGCACCTTGTAGAGTCCCATGCCCCGATGAATTGAGGATTTTATGAGGGATAAATGGGGGATGGAACTCAATATTAGGAAGGTGTTCTTAATGTTTTGTACCTCTCAGTGTATATACACTACTGTTCAAAAGTTTGGGGTCACTTAGAAATGTCCTTGTTTTCCATGAAAACATACATGGAATGAGTTGCAAAATGAATAGGAAATAGTCAAGATGTTGACAAGGTTATAAATACTTATTTTTAATTGAAATAATAATGGTCCTTCAAACTTTGCTTTCATCAAAGAATCCTCCATTTGCAGCAATTACAGCCTTGCAGACCTTTGGCATTCTAGTTGTCAATTTGTTGAGGTAATCTGAAGAGATTTCACCCCATGCTTCCTGAAGCACTACCCACTTGTTGGATTGGCTTTATGGGCCCTTCTTACGTACCATACGGTCCAGCTGCTCCCACAACAGCTTAATAGGGTTGAAATCCGGTAACTGTGCTGGCCACTCCATTAGAGAGAGAATACCAGCTGACTGCTTCTTCCCTAAATAGTTATTGCATAGTTTGGAGCTGTGCTTTTGGTCATTGTCCTGTTGTAGGAGGAAATTGGCTACAATTAAGCCCCGTCCACAGGGTATGGCATGGCATTGCAAAATGGAGTGATAGCCTTCCCTTTTCAAGATCCTTTTTACCCTGTACAAATCTCCCACTTTACCAGAACCAAAGCACCCCCAGACCATCACATTGCCTCCACCATGCTTGACAGATGGCGTCAAGCACTCCTCCAGCATCTTTTCATTTTTTCTATGTCTCACGAATGTTCTTCTTTGTGATCCGAACACCTCAAACTTAGATTTCTCGGTCCGTAACACTTTTTTCCAATCTTCCTCTGTCCAGCATCTGTGTTCTTTTGCCCATCTTAATATTTTATTTTTTTTGGCCAGTCTGAGATATGGCTTTTTCTTTGCAACTCTGCCTAGAAGGCCAGCATCCCGGAGTCACCTCTTCACTGTTGACGTTGAGACTGGTGTTTGGCGGGTACTATTTAATGAAGCTGAAGTTAAGGACTTCTGAGGTGTCGGTTTCTCAAACTAGACACTCTAATGTACTTGTCCTCTTGCTCAGTTGTGCACCGGGACCTCCCAGTCCTCTTTCTATTCTGTTAGAGCCAGTTTGCACTGTTCTGTGAAGGAAGTAGTACAGTGTTGTACGAGATCTTCAGTTTCTTGGTAATTTCTCGCATGGAATAGCCTTCCTTTCTCAGAACAAGAATAGACTGACGAGTTGCAAAAGAAAGCCTTTGTTTCTGGACATTTTGAGACAGTAATCGAACCCACAAATGCGGATGCCCCAGATACTCAACTAGTCTAAATAAGGCCCGTTTTATTGCTTCTTTAAATCAGCACGACTGTTTTCAGCTGTGCTGACATAATTGCAAAAGGGTTTTCTAATGATCAATTAGCCTTTTCAAATTATAAACTTGGTTTGCTAACACAATGTGCCATTGGAACATGATAATGGGCCTCTGTACACCTACGTAGATATTCCATTTTTTTTTAATCAGCCATTTCCAGCTACAATAGTCATTTACAACATTAACCATGTCTACACTGTATTTCCGATCAATTTGATGGTATTTTAATGGGCAATTTTTTTTTGCTTTTCTTTCAAAAACAAGGACATTTTTGAGTGACCCCAAGCTTTTGAGAGGTGTGGAGAATTTGTTCTTAACTGACTTGCCTAGTCAAATAAAAATAAATAAATAAAAAAGTGGAAGGATCTCACACACACGCACACCCTTTGAAAACCACATGGTGCCCTCCAGCTAACACCGACAAAGACACGTCGCCATGGAAACTTGCAGCTGCAAATAAATGAATATGTATGCATGGAACGTCTTTGAAGCTAACCAAGGACCTTCCAGAAACCACTCAAAACAGCCCAAACAACAAAAACAACAGCATGAGCTGCAGAGTGAGAGACTTTGCTCAATCAGAAAAACATTTCCTCTCCTCAGGCGTGTCAGTGACCACTGGGAAAGCCGCTGACTCGACAGAGTGAGACCATCCTAGGAGACTTAAAAACAGTCTGTGTGAGACACTAGCTACAACAGATGTCTACGCTGGTAATGATACAGACTGAAACGTCAACACAGCACCATTATACACGAACACAGGTGGTAGTATTTGGGTGTTAAGAAGTGCCAGGCAACAGATCACATCCACAAATCAAAGTCCAGCTGCATTTGAGTTCAAATGTGTTGATGTAACTGTCTAACTAAGAAGACTTCAGCCCGATTCACAAAATGGTGACAGGGATGAATAGATCAAGAGGCTTTTTCTTTACAATGCACACTTCAAACCATGTTTGGGACGTGTGTGTGTGTGTGTGTATCTGTGGTTTCTGAGTTTCTCTGTGTGTGCATGTTTATGGTTTTCTGTGAAGGTTTGTGTATGTGCATGCATGTATCATGTGTGCACGCTCCGACAGGGTCGTACCCTCGGAGTTGAGGGTGATGAGGGTGACGTTCTGGGTGCTCTGGGAGTTGTTGGCCTGGCCACTGTTGGACACCGAGTCGCTGGCCTCTGAACCGCTCTCCTGTTCCTCCTGGCTGTCCTCCGGCGCCGGCACCTTCACCAAGAACGTGTTCTGCCTCCGCCCGCCCACTGTGCTGATGGAACAAACACAGAGGCTTAGTTAGAGCGAGGTATCAACACAGGGACCCATGGGCCGAGCCAAACTGCATTCCACCGTGTTCTGTTTGAGTCACTAAACTCTGCAGGTTTCATAGGACCACCGTGTTACGACGGTTCTGTGTAGATCAGACTTTAGATCACAGTTTAATGCACAACAGTATTTGTTCTATATGCGATTCTAACAAAAAAAACAGGTGTCAGTCACTCACTTGCTAAGGAGGTTCTCCAGTGAATCTGCCCCTCGAGTTACTGACTCCTCCTGACCCTTCGGTCGGTCTTGGCTCACTATGACATTGGTCTGCGGAACAACACTGCAGGGGCAGACAGGGAATTCTTCTGTGTCAAATACCTCAACAGGCTCCAGTGTCAAATTGTGTTCATGGGAAAAGGCGCATTCTACTTAAGCACTCACTTGTAAGGGAATGAGTACTCCCTCACCCCTCAAAGTACAAGTCAACAAGTGTCAACATCCTCCAGTGTATCACCCTTTGTCTCCAAGTCCTCATCTCACCCTGACCAGTCCCCGAAATATATCCCACCATGATCCCCAGTCCTAACCAGGTTGTATTCATTAGGCACCAGAAGAAAACAGACAGAGACAGAAAAGACTACCTGAACATAAGAAACTCTCATTTTTGTTTGTCGTGCCAAAATGGCCTGCTACGATATACCCTAATGAATATGGACCCGGGGCCACACTTCACCTCACCAGCGCACTTTGTTCCAGGTCTGGGTGGCACCTAGAGGGGAGCCGGCCACCATAGGGACCTGGATGGGTGCCTGGTTCTTGTTGACCACGGCATCCAGCTTCTTCTCCAGGGTCCGGCACGTCACCTCTACCAGATGCAACTTGGCCTCCATGTTGTCCAGACGCTGGCAGATCGTTTGGCTGATGGAGTACAACAAGGTCTGGAGAGCAGAAGAGGTAAAGAGTGAGAGAAAGTTAAGTGTGTGTGTGTGTGTGTGTGTAAATGCATGTTACACATTGGTGGTAGATGAAGTAAGTTCCCTTCTTCACAATGAGCTTAGAGACTAAGCACTACAGTAGACCTATTCTTACAAACTTCGGTTTTCGTTCTTCTTCTATAGTATTATGGCGGTCCGCAAACAAAAGTTAAAGCTGCATGCCACCACCTACTGTACAATCTATTATACTTGGTGATATGAAAGGGAAAATGAAAAAAAATAAGAATAACCCAACCAACTATTAACCGTCATTAAAAAAACACCACCATTGCACTACTTTAACACCATCTAATCCTACCCCAGGCCGACATCCTGGGAGGACAGAACACTACCATTCAACACCCCCTGTAACGCATCCGCAGTACAATATTGTAATCCTAAATACTTCTCTGCAGCTGGCATCACAACGAAGGTGTATCCCTCCGCAGCGGAGGGATACATCTGAGGTGAGGCTTTACAGATTTACTCCAGTGTACACCTGTATCACAGCTGGGGTCCGCCCCTATATATAGACCCAATGGCCGCAACTCACATTCTCTACATAATTTTTGAGGCGCCTCTAGCACCGTAGAGGATTGGAGTGATCCATATAGCTCACATAACCGTGGTTACATAGGGAACATTGGTTATGTTTAACTTTATTGGATCACTCCAATATTTTGGTATGCTCGTACCAGATTTAGTCGGTGCTAGAGGGACCTGGCCAGCCAGCAGCGAAGTCCCAGTGCGGGACCGAGGCGCAGGGGCCGTCAATGTGGAAGGGGGGTCCCGGCACCATCCCCGGAAGGGGAGGCGACGCCCAGGACTGCTGAACCAACTGCAGAGTGAGGTGCCACATTTACCCAATAGTACCTAGCAAAGGTGCAAGAGGCAGCCCAGCTGGCCACAGCACAGATATCAGTGAGGGGTACACCTCTCAGTAGAGCCCAGGACGCAGCCACACCTCGTGTTGAATGTGCCAGCACAGATCCCAGCACTGGCCTGCCAGCCAGGCGGTATGCTATCGTAATCGTGTCACGATCCAGTGAGAGAGCCTCTGCTTTGATAGCCCAGCGTCCAGGACTCTCTCACCATAGCAGACAAAGAGCTGGCCTGTTGTTCTCACTAACCGTGTCCACTCCACATAGACAGCCTGTGCCCGCATGCCGGAGGGAGGCCCAGACTCCCCTGCCACTGCCAGGGGGTCGTAAGCAGACAGAATAAAAGGGATGTTCACAGGGAGGAATGAAGGGTTGAGGCAAAGAGACTTACTCCTCCCACCGGGGTCCATTTGGTAGCATTCAGAACGGACCGAAAGAGCATGGAGCTCACCCACTCTCTTCATGGAAGTAATCGCTACCAAGAAAGCCACCTTCATAGTGAGGTGTTTCAGTGAGGCAGACTCCAATGGCTTTGCCAAAGCTGCCAAGACCACATCCAGATCCCAGCTAGCCATTGAACAGGGCCTAGCTGGACGCAGGCGACAAACCCCTTTCATAAACCTAGAGACCAAGGGATGGCACCCAACTGGCCTGTCCATCCACCCCACAAATACCCTCTCAGTAAGAGGCTGCCAAGCCCTCATCCAAGCGAGACTGCAGGTACTGGAGGAAATACTGCACCCGCATGACTCGGGCACAACCTCAAAACCGGTGCACAAAGAGTATAACAACCGCCAGTGCATATGGTATGCCACAGATGTAGCCGGTGCCCTTGCGCTCTGCATGGTCTTCATTACGCCCTCCTGTAGTCCTAACATGGACCATTGGTGCCGTTCAGCAGCCAAGCCCACAGACTGAGGCGGTGCGATCTCTTATGCCACAGAGTTCCCCCGGCCCGAGACAGCAGGTCGGGTCTCAGGGGCAGTTGCCAAGGTGTCTGAGACAACAGGGTCAGGAGAAGGCTGAACCAGAGTCGTCTGGGACAGTATGGGGCCACCACTAGCAGACGATGCTCCGCCATCCAGGTCCTGTCCAGCACAGCCTGGATCAGTGGAAAAGGGGGGAATGCGTAAAGCTCCAGCCCTGGCCAATCATTAGTCAGAGCATCCAAGCCCAGAGGCCCTGGTGGCGCTGACATGGGGTACCACAGGGGGCAGTGTGCATTGTCCAGGGAAGAAAACTGGTCCACCTGCGCCCTCCTGAACTTGTCCCACAGGTGCTACATCACCTGGGGATGTAGGCTCCAGTCCCAAGGTGGCGGGCACTCCCTCGAGAGCATATCCGCTGCCACATTCAGGATGCCATGTACGTGTGCTGTGTGTAGAGACGCTAGACGTCCCTGAGCCCAGAGAAGGAGATCCCGTGCCATAAGATAGAGGCAGTGGGACCTCAGTCCACCCTGATGATTGATGCAAGCCACCACTGTGGTGTTGTCCATTCTCACCAGGACATGTCTTTCCTTCAGATGTGGAAGGAAAGACCGCAGGGCCAGCTGTACAGCTCAGAGCTCTAGTGTATTGATGTGCCTGCCGCTCCAAGGGGGTAGCCAATAGCCACTGGCCGACCTGCCCTTGGTCACACCTCCCCAGCCAATCTGGGAGGCATCTGTGCTGACCAGCTCTCAGTGACACATCCTCAGCATCTCCACCCCACCTGAGAGAAAGGAGCAACAGCGCCACCTCAACAACGCCTTGAGGAACTGCATGGTCACCCGCAGCTGGCGGTGACGGTGGCGCTTTGGGTGCAGCCGGTGGGAGTTGAACCACTATTGAAGAGGCCGGAGATGGAGCAGACCCAGGGGAATCAGCAACGAGGCCGCCGTCAGCAAGCCCAACAGGCGATGGCAGGTCAGGGTGGATACCACCCGCCCCTGCCGAAAGTGGTCGAAACAAGATAAGATCGCCTGAACCCTTCTGGTGGGAAGGCGTGCTCTCATGAGGACTGAGTCCAGTTCCATGTCAAAGAAGGCCACCTTTTTTAAAACTTCAACCCCTTTTCCTACCCAATTTTATGGTATCCAATTGGTAGTTACAGTCTTGTCTCATCGCTGCAACTCCTGTACGGACTTGGGAGAGGTGAAGGTCGAGAGCCGTGCGTTCTCCGAAACACAACCCAGCCAAGCCACACTGCTTCTTGACACAATGCCCACTTAAACCGGAAGCCAGCCGCACCAATGTGTCAGTGGAAATACCGTACATCTGGCAACCGTGTCAGCGTGCATTGCGCCCGGCCCACCACAGGAGTCACTAGAGTGCGATGGGACAAGAACATCCCTGCCGGCCAAACCCACCCCTAACCCGGACAGCGCTGGATCAATTTTGCACTGCCCCATTCGTCTCCCGGACGCGGCCGGCTGCGACAGAGCCTGGACTCAAACCAGGATCTCTAGTGGTACAGCTAGCACTGCGAAGCAGTGCCTTAGACCACTGCGCCACTCAGGGGGCAGACGATTCTTGTCATTTATAGTAATACCCAGCCCACCGATGTAGGTCAGGAGCCTGTCTCAGTCTGACAGAACCTGGGTCTTGGTCGGGACTCAAATCAGCCAATCGTCCAGGTAATTGAGGATCAACAATCCTCTGGACGTGAGAGGTGCCAGGGACAGCGTCCATGCACTTTGTGAAAGTGCAGGGTGCCAAGGAGAGACCGAAGGGAAGAACCATGAATTCATAAGCCGTCCCTTCGAAAGTGAATCTGAGGTACTGCCAATGAGCTGGGTGAACAGGAACCTTGAGGTACGCATCCCTCAGGTCCAGCATCTCCAACCACTGGTCCCTGGACAAGGCATGCAACACGCGACTGGGGACAGCATGTAGAACCTCAGTACCTTCAAGTACCCATTGAGGTTGCTGAGGTCCAGAATCAGTTATCAACCCCTGGGGTAATGGGGAGAGTGGCTCTGGAGAGCAGCTGGCAGACGGAAGATTGGGCCAGCCAGAGATGGCGCCGGGAAGTAACCACCTGTGCCATGGCCAGTGCCAACTCTGGAGCAGGGAAACCAGGCGAGACACCTCCATTGCTTCCCAGAGGAACTCCCCGCAACCAGGGCAACAGTCTGCAGGTAGGCCTGCAGCAGCATGGCAACGTTGGTAAGGCAGCTAAGAGAGCAGAGGGACCCATATGTGACTTTCAAGTCCGCATCAAAGACTCTGGAGGGGGTTGTGGCTTCAGTCGCAGGTTCCACACTATAATCTCCCAGTCCGGGAGGACCATGGGAGCTATCATGGCATCCATGGTCGGGTACTCCCGGAGGCCGAGTGACTCGTAACATAACTCCATGGTCCAGTCTTTGCTGTGAGTCAGAAGAGCCCTCTGGCAGAGGCCCAGTTCTCCTGCAAGGCCTCGAAGAACTCAGCAGAGATGGGGACAGATGGAAAGTAATCTCTGTCCACCAGTTTGATGTCCAGTGCAGTGGCTACCGGAGTGAATAGGCTCCTCATAGCCTCTCGAGCCGCTGGGGCGATGAAGCCCCACTGCCGGCTTCTGATGGCCTGTCAGCCTGGTAGCCCCGCTCACGGTGGTGAACAGTGCCAGCATCGTCCCCCAGGAACAGCCTATCACTGGTCAACAGGGAACAGCTGTCATCACCATCGAAGCTATCAACCTCCTGATGTAGGGCATGCGCCCTCCGTTTAAGGTGGTCCCAGAGGTCCGACTCCTGCCCCCATCCAGGACTGGCAGCAGATGGGCAATGCCTGCGGTGGCTCCAGCTATGCTTCCTAGGAGGGATACTGGGCCCAGGAGAGGGACTAACAGCTTGCTGGTACACTACTCCTGAGGGATGGAGCTCGTCCCCAGCCTGAGCCCGAGCCTGGCCGACCCACTTGTGCATGGCCTCCAATCGTGCCAGGTGCAGGCGTTGAGAACACCACACCACACCACACCGCGCTCCACGACCTCTCCGCGTGGCTCAAAATGGGGCAGTGCATACACAAGGTATGCGGATCCCCAGAGGGGATGCTACCATCACCCCTGTCACAAAGGGAAGCCATAAGCTCAGCCAAGCCAACAAGACCACGGAGCAAGGGTCCGACGCCCTGGGAGAGCTTATGTTGTGACCCGCTTAGAGGAATAGGAACCCGGTGAGGGATAAATTACCCATTACCTCTGCAAAAAATGGAGAAGACCCGTGTGGGAGAAGCAGGCAGACAAAAAAAAACACAACCAGGTCATGGATTTGATTTATTAGTTTTTTGTTTTACATCAACTGCAATATTACCTAGCTGGTTTTAATATGCAAACAGTAAAAACAGCATCATATGATGGAGTAACTCCGTTAAGGAACTCCAAAGTTAGTCTCAACGTAGTGGAAAGCCCACCGCGATACTCTTACACTCTGCAGGGGAAAGAACAAGACAAAAAGCCCACAGGGTAATTAGCAGAAAACCTGCACCTATGGCATCGGGAGCAGCATGTTGAAGCAATTTACAACACACACATAGAACAAGCCAGTGGGCAAGTTGTGTAAGGTGAATTACAGTTTGTGGCAGCAAGAGCCACCATACTAATGGATGCACACGGAGTCGTAGTGTAACGCTAGTGAAACACAAACACGACAAACCACGGGCGAAAGATACAGATCAAACGCGTGCAGCGAATGGAGCACTCAAGAGGAGGTGCTAGGCATGTGGCCAGCTTCTCCAGGCTGCAAACAGCCAGTGAGTATAATTCACTTACCAGTGACTTACCAAGCAAACTTGGTAAAAAAATAAATGTTTTACCTCAAACCATACGGACGTCCGCTGAGAAAATGAAAGAGAATGTGTGTCGCGGCCATGGGGTCGATATGTAGGGGCGGACCCTAGCTGTGGCACAGGTGTACACGGGAGTAAATCTGTAAATCCTCACCTCGGATGTATCCCTCTGCCATGTTTACTTTCACTTTCTAACCGAAGTTGGTGTGGGTTTTATTTTTATTTTTTTCTCCGTATAAGGCAAATCTCATGGGCGTCCATGGTGGGTGTTAAGACCCTACCTGAGCTTACTTGGCCAGCACCCAGACAGTAGGCACCCCCCCATAGATGCCTTTCAGAACCCATTTTAAAACCCCACCTGTTTTGTACTGGTTGTCAGTGGCTCATTTTTTGTTCCATTTTTCTGTTGAGCAGTGTTTTTTGGAGTTCTTGTTTGGGAACATAACACTACATCAATGCAATTTGATTTATTTTCATAGGACAAACAAACTGACATGCTCACATGACTGACTCAGCTTAGAACTGCATATCATATCCAATATACCCCCGAAGTAGTCCACAAGTAACCTACCTTTAGAGATGCATCCTGGGTGCTGTTGTCCACCCTTGGCCTTTTCCTGTCAGGCTTGTCATCAGAATCTTCATGATTGTCCAACACATCTAACACATCACACACAATCATTCAAAAAAGATGCACTGTTGCTGCTGGTATGTAGCTCTTTCAAAGTGATTTATCCAAATGTACCCTAGCAGCGCACAGGCCCCACCCACCTAAGGATTTGTCTTTTTGAACAATCCATTTCCTGTGTTTGAGGGGTGCAAAAATCCACATGTCACTTACATCTCACTGGATTGATTGCTTTCATTTTGAAAGCAACTTCCGAAAATGAACACGGATTATTGTGATATTATCTTTGATCTCGCAAACAATGTAAAGCATGTTTAGATAGATTTTGATTTTTAATCCGAGTGTATCCTGCTACTGACACATTTGTTTAATTATGCAAGAAAATGTGACAACAGTAACTAATGAGGTAGACTAGACAGAGCAGGTAAGGCAGATAAGGGTGGAACAGAGCAAGTGTTGCAGCCCTATGTTAAATCATATATGCAAAAACACCTGGGGCCTCATTTATAAACATTGTGCAAACACAAAATATTCCCCAAAACATTAATGCGCCAGTTCACGCATTAAATTGGCTGTATAAAAACTGAACTTGATGAGAGAATGTACTTATCCTCCCGCCACCTTTAGACCATGCGTACGCACAGTTTCTAGTGGTAGCCTTGTGCAAATAAGGACTATATCTTGACATATTCTTAACAACAAAAACAGGTAGCTCAATATAATAAGATAATTTGCTGTTAGTGAGAAGAGCAAAAGTAAAAGTATCTTTGCATTCTAAAATAATTACACATCTATTTCCAATTATTTATTTCATTTCCATGATCATTGCAGAATAAGTTCCTCACCTTTTCTGACTGTGATGGTTTCATACTCACAAAATAGCTTATAGGCCTACAACAAGTTTGTATAGGCTACCATTCTATACAATCCGATCCGAAGCACAGTTTAACGGTTGAACAGACTGTTCACCTTTTCTATTGACAATTGTAGGCTACGTCTGAAAACTGTAAAGTCAAATTTATCGAGTAGCCTAGACAATATTTCATTTTTAAACATAATACATACAGTACCAGTCAAAGGTTTGGACACACCTACTCATTCCAGGGTTTTTCTTAAATGTGTACTATTTTCTACATTGTAGAATAATAGTGAATACATCACAACTATTAAATAACACATATGGAATCAAATAACCAAAAGTGTTAAACAAGTCCAAATATATTTGAGATTCATCAAAGTAGCCATCCTTTGCCATGATGAAACCTTTGCACACTCTTGGCCTTCTCTCAAACAGCTTCATGAGGTAGTCCCTTGGAATGTGTTTCAATTAACAGGTTTGCCTTCTTAAAAGTTAATTTGTGGAATTCCTTTCCTTCTTAATCCATTTGAGACAATCAGTTGTGTTGTGACAAGGTAGGGGTGGTATACAGAAGATAGCCCTTTTGGTGAAAGAACAAGTCCATATTATGGCAAAAACAGTTCAAATAAGCAAAGAGAAACTACTGTCCATCATTACTTTAAGACATGAAGGTCAGTCAATGCGGAAAATCTCAAAAACCATCAAGCGCTATGATGAAACTGGCTCTCATGAGAACCGCCACAGGAAAGGAAGACCCAGAGTTACCTCTGCTGCAGAGGATTCATTAGAGTTAACTGCACCTCAGATTGCAGCCCAAATAATTGCTTCACAGAGTTCAAGTAACAGACACATCTCAACATCAACTATTCAGATACCACTGTGTGAATCAGGCCTTCATGGTCAAATTGCTGCAGAGAGACCACTACTAAAGGACACCAAAAAGAAGAAAACACTTGTTTGAGCCAAGAAACTCGAGCAATGGACATTAGACCGGTGGAAATCTGTCCTTTGGTCTGATGAGCAAATTTGAGATTTTTGGTTCCAACTGCCGTGTCTTTGTGAGATGCAGAGTAGGTGAACAGATTATCTCTGCATGTGTGGTTCTCACCGTGAAGCATGGAGGAGGTGGTGTGATGGTGCTTTGCTGGTGACACCATCAGTGATTTATTTCGAATTCAAGGTACGCTTCATCAGGATGGCTACCACAGCATTCTGCAGCGATCCGCCATCCCATCTGGTTTGACTATCATTTGTTTTTCAACAGGACAATGACCCAACACACCTCCAGGCTGTGTAAGGGCTATTTGAGCAAGAAGGAGAGTGATAGAGTGCTGCATTAGATGACCTGGCCTCCACAATCACCTGACCTCAACCCAATTGAGATGGTTTGGGATTAGTTGGACCACAGAATGAAGAAAAAGCAGCCAACAAGTGCTCAGCATATGTGGGAACTCCTTTGGGAGTGTTGGAAAAGCATTCCAGGTGAAGCTGGTTGAAAGAATACCGAGAGTGTGCAAAACTGTCATCAAGGTAAAGAGTGGCTACTTTGACGAATATAAATTATTATGACTTTTTTGGTTACTACATGATTCTATGTGTTATTTCATAGTTTTGATGTCTTCACTATTATTCTAAAATGTAAAAATAAAGAAAATCCCTTAATGAGTAAGTGTGTCCAAACTTTTGACTGGTACTGTATATCATAACCATTCTACCTTTTCTGGCCATGAGTTCATATTCTCGAAATAGCAATACAACAAATGACCATGTGCATCTCTCATTTCATTGGGCCTATTAGATTATTATAATTTTACATTGTCGCTCTATGCATCCGAAAGAAAGCACGGTTTATAACATACAGTAGAATTTAACAGATGAATAGACAGTTGATCTTTTGCATTGAAGTGTGTAGGCTAACACTGTAAATAGGCCTACTGTTGTTTTCATTTTTTTCAGAGTAGACAATGTTTCAGAAATCTCGGGCAGTGCAGCATATTTAGGTTCAGGAGAAAGTAAATGCTAAACATTATTGAATTCAAACAATCTGTTTACAGGTCCACAACAATTTGAAACGGTCAGATACAGCAAATGTCACTGCAAAAAAAATATTTGGCCAACACCAAAGACATTTGATCAAGTTCGCCATTGATATTTCCTTTAGATATACTGTCTTGGCCTAATTCCAATCTTCCAAAGTATACAGCAAAAAACAGCATTATTGTCACCATAAAAGGTGAATGATGGGCACTATTCAGGAAGAGTTATAATGCGTGTTTATGCGTGCACAGTTTTTCATTCAGGTCTGATTTATAACGGGAAACATGTGCATGTATGGCATGTGCCAGTTTATAAATCTCAATATTTGTGTGTACGCGCAGTCTTTTCAGAAATAGTGCACGCAGATATTTAGTGAAACATTTCTGCAACGGTTATAACCTGTTTTTTTTATGCAAATATCTTTTACTTTATTTTAACAATTTTTTTTTTTTTAAATACCTGATACATTAACAAATTGTTTGTGTGTATACATACATACATACATACATACATACATACATACATACATACATATACATACATACACACTATTACATTACATTAATATATGTGCATTCTACAAAAGTGAAATTTGACAAATTTAACACCCAAATTCCAGCCATCTGGTTTGACCTTTGTGAGACTATAATTTGTTTTCAACAGGACAATGACCCAACACACCTCCCTGAACCCCATTATTTGTCCATGCCAGTAAAAAAGATGATGTGCTATTATTCTGTCGATATCTGATAGATTGTAAAAATCCCTTTTCAATTTATTAGAATTGTTTTTAAAACCTTTTAACAATTTCGATGGCCGTTGCTAATGTACCCACATGGGTAGTAGCTACCATTAAAATAAAGCATCTAAAGCCAGAAGTGAAGCGTCACCATTAGTCAATAAATAGTTAGTCAGTGGTGACCCTTCCTTTTCAATACAGACAAATTGATGTCTAGAGACATTTTTGGATGTACTACCATGACATTTATCGAGAGCCAGCAATTTCCCCCTTGTGGTTTTCCTTGTCAGGTCACATGGCCCTAGTTATGGTGATTGGACAGAACTTTGTAATATAGATCTTACCAGTCTGGTCGCCCTGGCCCAAGTCCTCCACTGCTATCTGCACTATCTCCGCCAAATCTTGTTCCGACATTATTCAGACCTGTATAGCCAGAGAGGACCACAAAACAACATCATTATTGCAAATAAAAAGAGCCTTGACAATCTCTGGCTCTTCAATCCCAATGTCAGTGAATGTATGACAATCAGCAATAAGAAAATAAAACAGTTTGACAAAGGGGGTTGTTCTAAAAAGAAAACCTGATATCTGTGCTACATGTTTCAAGCAGACCACTATAGTCCTTGTGCCCAACAACACCAAAGTAACCTGTCAAAATTACTTCCGTCCCATAGCACTCACATCTGTAGCCATGAAAAGCTTTGAAAGGCTGGTTATGGCTCATATCAACACCATCATCCCAGAACCCTGGACCCACTCCAATTCACTTAATGCCCAAACAGAGCCACAGACGACACAATCTCTTTTGCACTCGACACAGTCCTTTCCCACCTGGACAAAAGAAACACCTATTTGAGAACGCTGTTAATAGACTACAGCTCAGTATTCAACACCATAATGCACTCCAAGATATCACTAAGTTAAGTCCCTGAATACCTCCCTCTGCAACTGGGTCCTGGACTTCCTGACGGGCCGCCTCCATCCGTCACGTTGACCCTCAACACTGCGGCCCCTCTGGGGTGCGTGCTTTGTCCCCTGCTGTACTCCCTGTTCATCCATGACTGTGTGGCCGCACACGACTCCAACACCATCATCAAGTTCGCCGATGACATAAAGGTGGTGGGCCTGATCATTAACGATTATGAGACAGCCTACAGGGAGGAAAGACCTCTCCCTCAATGTGGGCAAGACAAAGGAGCTTATCGTGGACTACAGGAAACGGAGGGCCGAACTGGTTGAGCGGGTTGAGAGCTTCAAGTTCCTCAGTGTTCCAATCGCTAAGGATCTATTATGGTCCAAACACACCAACACAGTCATGAAGAGGGCACTGCGGCCTCCCGGGTGGCGCAGTGGTCTAAGGCACTGCATCGCAGTGCTAGCTGTGTCACCAGCTCTGTCGCAGCCGGTTGCGACCGGGAGGTCCAGGGGGCGACGCACAATTGGCCCAGCATTTGGGTGGCAGGGATATCCTTGTCTCATCGCGCACCAGCGACTCCTGTGGTGGGCCAGACGCAGTGCACACTGACCAGGTCGCCAGGTGTACGGTGTTTCCTCCGACACATTGGTGCGGCTGGCTTCCGGGTTGGATGTGCGTTGTGTCAAGAAGCAGTGTGGCTAGGTCGGGTTGTGTTTCGGAGGACGCATGACTCTCGACCTTCGCCTCTCCCGAGTCAGTACGGGAGTTGCAGCGATGAGACAAGACTGTAACAACTACCAATTGGATACCACGAAATTGGGGAGAAAAAAGGAAATAATGCAATTAAAACATTTTTTTTAAAGAGGACACGGCAACAACTCTTCAGGAGGCTCAAAAGATTTGGCGTGTGCCCTCAGATCCTCAAAAAGTTATACACCTACACCATTGAGAGCATCTTGTGTATGTGCATAGTAAACTCTTCTTGTGTATTTATTCCTTGTGTTAATAATAATAATAGAAACAAATATGATTATTTATTTATTGTACTGCATTGTTGGGAAGGGCCCGTAAGTAAGCATTTCACTGTTAGTCTACACCTTGTTTACAAAGCATGTGACAATTAAAATGTGATTTGTTCTGTGCCTTTTGCTTAACTGGACCTCATAATTCAAGAATGAGTCACTTAACTAGTTTGGCACATATCACCACTCTACACCACTGGGATACATTTGTTTCAATATTGGTTGATGTGAATTTACTAGGCTTGATTAGAGGGCCACAAATCCTGACATGGCATAGAATATGCGTAACTCATAATTTCAATATTCTAACCTGCAAATAACAGGCAAATTACCTCAAGGTTGATATAAGATGACTGAAGAACTGACTACTTGAACTATGTTCTGCAACTGAGAAATGAATGAGCTCTTAGCCTTGTAGCTACTAAAAGTATAAATTTTGTTGTCAATATTATTAAATATCTATAAACTCAGTTAATCAAATGTAGTTAATAGTATTAAGTGGTTACTGTCTGGTTCCATTTGTAAAAATACCAGACTTCCACCAGAGGGCACTCAACCCTAACCCTGTTTGAAATTCAGGTTGAATTCAAAATGTTATTGATTGTCCTTGATTTTTTTCCTCTTGGGTTCTGGACAGGGCCCCAGATTCAAGGAGAAAACAACTGAGAAAGAGTGTGATTTATTTCCTGCTCTATTCCCTGTGTATTTTACCTGAGTGTGCCTGGGTTATAGAGCTAATAATAACAGGTAGAGTATTGGCTTCTTGTTGAGCAAGCTTCCTAATGTGGGTGTCTTAAGGGCAGTGGTGGAAAAAGTACCCAATTGTCATACTTGAGTAAAAGTAAAGATAAGTTAATAGAAAATGGCTCAAGTAAAAGTGAAAGTCACCCAGTAAAATACTACTTGTGTAAAAGTCCAAAAGTATTTAGTTTTAAATATACTTAAGAATCAAAAGTACATGTAATTGATCAAATCTACCTAAGTATCAAAATAATTTCAAATTCCTTCTATTAAGCAAACCACAAAGCACCATACTTTTTTGCCCCACTGTATATATACACTATATTCTATACTATTCTACTGTATCTTAGTCTATGCCGCACTGATATTGCTCGTCCATATATTTATATATTCTTAATTACATTCCTTTACTTGGATTTGTGTGTATTGTGTATAGGTTGTGAAATTGTTAGATAATACTTGTTAGATATTACTGCACTGTCGGAGCTAGAAACACAAGCATTTCGCTACATAACATCTGCTAAACACATGTATGTGAACAATAACATTATATGTCCATGAATGTTTCATATGTGAATGTTTCATATGTGTTTCAACCTGTCCCCAAATTTATATAGTTGGTTCAGAGTTCGTTTTGATATTTCAACCTGCGTGTCCGGATCATGTCTGGTGGGGATAGACAAACTCAACATGCGCACGATGGAGCACACACACACTGAGCCAGTTTGATTATGATGTTAGTCTAGTAGAGCTTTGCACACCTAGATTGTACAACATTTGCAAAAGCTCTTTCAAGTTGTTGATCATTGCTAAACAGCCATTTTCAAGAAAGCAGAATGAACCAGCTTTTCCTCTAGGATTTTGCCGATGACAAGCATACCTATAACATGATGCACCCACCACCTTGCATGAAAATATGAAGAGTGATACTTAGTAATGTGTTGGAATTGCCACAAACATAACGTGCTGTATTCAGGACATAAGAGTTCATTTCTTTGCCACATTTTCTGTAGTTTTACTTTAGTACCTTATTGCAATAAAGGTACAGGTGGACCGTTTGCGCCACTGTAGGCTGCTACACAATATCCCATGATTAGTAGGCAAAGTTGGACACATGACACATAAGCTATATTCGAATGCCCATACTAACATACTGTATATCAAATCAAATTCAAATGTATTTATGTAGCCCTTCTTACATCAGCTGATATCTCAAAGTGTTGTACAGAAAAGCAGCCTAAAACCCCAAACAGCAAGCAATGCAGGTGTAGAAGCACGGTGGCTAGGAAAAATTCCCTAGAAAAGGCCAAAACCTAGGAAGAAACCTAGAGAGGAACCAGGCTATGAGGGGTGGCCAGTCCTCTTCTGGCTGTGCCGGGTGGAGATTATAACAGAACATGGCCAAGATGTTCAAATGTTCATAAATGACCAGCATGGTCAAATAATAATAATAATAATAATCACTACATACTTCATGACTATATACTATTAGTTAATTTTAGTATAATGTAAACCATGGGTGGGCAACTCCAGTCCTCGAGGGCCTGATTGGTATCACTTTTTCTTCATCCCTTGCAAACACAGCTGATTAATCAAATTGCATTCTAAACTGAAGATCATGATTAGGTGATTATTGGAGTCAGGTGTTAGCTGGGGCAAACTGTGACACCAGTCAGGCCCTCGAGGACTGGAATTGCCCATCCCGCTGTAAACGGTATCCTTTCAGTTGAGCGTACTAACGCTTCGCCTCTCTACCTGAAGTTGGTGCTGTTGCTATGCAGCCTCTTGCTAGCGTAACAAATTCCTAGCTAGACATTGTAAGACTTTGTGTGTGTTCTTAAATTCAATCTGGAGTGCCAGAGTCAGATTGTCCATTTTTAAATTCAAGGTGTTTCCGTTTTTAAATTCAGAGTGTTTCTCCCTGGGGGCGTTCAGAGCACACACACTGGACGCTCTTACCCTGTCAACTGATGACCGAAGTCAGCCTGCAGGCGCCCGGCCCAACACAAGGAGTCGCTAGAGTGCAATGAGCCAGGTAAAGCCCCCACCGCCATACCCTTCCCTAACTTGAACGATGCTGGGCCAATTGTGCGCCACCCTATAAGACTCCCGGTCACGGCCGGTTGTAACATAGCCTGGGATCGTACCCGGGTCTGTAGTGACGCTTCAAGCTGCGCCACTTGGGAAGCCTTTTAGCTAGGCCCCTTAGTTCCAGTGAAGGGAAAGCTTAACACTACAGCATACAATGACATTCTGTGCAAACAATTCTGTGCTTCCAACTTTGTGGCAACAGTTTGGGGAAGGCCCTTTGCCGTTTCAGCATGACAATGCCCTCATGCACAAAGCGAAAAAAAAATGTCGAGATTGGTGTGGAAGAACTTGACTGGACTGCATAGAGCCCTGACCCCATCGAACACCTTTGGGTTGAATTGGAATGCCGACTGCAAGCCAGGCCTAATCACCCAACATCAGTGCCCGACCTCACTAATGCTTGTGGCTGAATGGAAGCAAGTGTGTTACTGGCCCACAATACCCCATAAAGTGGAATTATGTTTTTAGAAATGTTTACAAATTAAATTAAAAGCTTAAGTGTCATGAGTCAATAAGTATTCAACCCCTTTGTTATGGCAGTCTAAATTATATCAGGAGTAAAAATGTGCTTGACAAGTTGCACTCTGTGCAACACAAGAGGTTGGTGTCACCTTCATTGGGGAGGACATGCTTGTGGTAATGGCTGGAGGGAAATCAGTGGAATTATATTAAATACATCAAACGCATGGTTTCCGTTTGTTTGATACTATTCCATTTGTTCTGTTCCAGCCTCCACTGTGAAATTAATTACACTTTGGATGGTGTATCAACAGACCCAGATATGTACAAAAATACAGGCGTCCTTCTCAAACTCTGTTGCCGGAGAGGAAAGAAACCATTCGGGGATTTCACCATGAGGCCAATGGTAACGTTAAAACAGTTAAGAGTTTAATGGCTGTGATAGGATTAAACCGAGGATGGATCAACAACATCGTAGTTACTCCACAATACTAACCTAAATGACAGAGTGAAATGAAGGCATCCTGTACAGAATAAAAATATTCCAAAACATACACCCCGTTTGCAAATATCTGGATTTTGGTTTGAATGCCACTGTGTGGAGGGGTGTGAAAATAAATTACTTTATTTATCAACAATTTACACTTAATTATGGTCATTATCTTGTTGGCAGAGGTATGGCACTACAATTAAAGCTAGATGTCTGTATTTGAACGAACAGGCGACTGTGCACAAATGATACAGCATGTCTTCATTCGCTGACAATATGTTTACAACCTAACTTTAAACAATAACGTTGCAGATATTCTAGGTCTTGATATTGACTCTAAACTAGCTAAAACCTATGGTGTAATCACTAGTCCAAACGGTTCAGTTTTGGAACGAATTCGAGTTTCTGTTGGACAAATTTAGGTAGGTCCCTCCCGGTTTGCTTCCGTTTAAGGTTTTGCTACAGAATCGACGTAACGTTACGGAATAAGTCCCTGAGCCTAAATCATGACTGTCCACCATTGCATGTAGCTAGCTAGTTATATCTAGGCCAGCGTTTCCCAAACTCGCTCCTCGAAACCTCATAAAGCCGATTCAAATGATCAAACTTTGATTGTTTGAATAAGCCGTGTACTGCTAGGGTTAAACAACAAACGTACAGCCTTTGGGGTCCCCCAGTAAGTTTGGAAAACGTTGATATAGGCCAATTCAAGTGAGTTGTAAAGAAGCTCGCTAGTTAGCCCGTCTAATTTACATTCTAGATAAGCCTAGACTCATCCATGTATATGTGTATTCTTAACAGCAGAAATTCTGAAAGATAAGCTATTACATGACAAACCATGATTACAGTAGTAAACTAGCTAACATGTCAGACATTACCCGGCAGGTGGGCTACTTAGCTAGCTGGGCTAACTTGCATGGTAAATAAGGAATAACATTTCTGAATGCTGCCATTTCTTACAAAACGTCAACAAAAAGGAGGCTACAAATTGAGTCACAGTTGTGTATTTAGATGTAATATATCAGGGCAAAAACAATTGCCATTGCAGAAGGTACACTAAACTAGCTAACTAACGTTAACCATTTATAATTCGCATTTGAGGTAGCTAGCGTGCTAACCACAAGTACAACAAGCACGCAATACAATGGTACACTAGGCCTCAATGCCCATATCCGTGGCCGCGTTGTACATTTATGATGTGGTTTATCTTATATTAATAATCCTCCAAATTAAATGTTGAATGCAGGTTCAAAGCATACAGTATCTCCACTTCTGGCTCACCGGGTATGTACGGTGTTAGATTGGGTTATATTACCGTGTGAATGATGAATTCTCGTGTTGTTTGTAGGGATTTCGATAACGGCGTCCTTCCTCGCGAGAGAAAAAGCTTGAACTTCGTCTCAGTTTCTTCTCTGACCACCCGCTGCGATGGCAGGGTTGCCAGGTACTAGCAAAATAAGTCTAACCAGTGAGCTCTGAAAACCTGCTCACAAGTGCCCTAAAACTAGCCGATTTTTTTTAAGTGAGACGAGTTGCCACAGTTATCCATCAAACCCATTTTCCATAACGTCATCGAGCTAAATATCGACGTAATTTTAACGACATAGGCTAAGAAGCTAAATTTAGTTTAACATCAAAATAATTAAGAGTTTAAGAATTTCGCAAGAGAAAAGATCAGATACATTATTACAAACTCTCCAGATCATTTTCCATCAATGGATGTCGATTTAACTTGTTTTGACTGCTATTATTAAGCAGTAAGGCCGAGGAGGTGTGGTATTTGGATGTTCTTAAGACATACCCTTTAGCCGTGGTATATTGGCCATATACCACAAACCCCTTAGGTGCCTTGTTGCTATTATAAACTGTTTAACAACGTAATTAGAATAGTAAAACTTTTTTTTTTCTCTTTCCTGTGGTACACAGTCTGATATACCACGGCTTTCAACCAATCAGCATTCAGGGCTCAAACCACACAGTTTATAATTGTAGATAAATCTGGTTTGTGAATGTGCATAACTATAGATACATCTGACAGGTGAGTTTGAGTGATAAGTTGGACAGAGGATCTCAAAATCTCTGTGCAAGAAACACTGGGATGAACTTAAAAATGTTAGGCAATTCTCTGGCAGTTGTGCCGTTATTATGTGCCATTTAACACCATAGTACCCTCCAAACTCGTCATCAAGCTCGAGACCCTGGGTCTCGACCCTGAACTGTGCAACTGGGTGCTGGACTTCCTGACGGGCCGCCCCCAGGTGGTGAGGGTAGGTAACAACATCTCCACCCCGCTGATCCTCAACACTGGGGCCCCACAAGGGTGCGTTCTGAGCCCTCTCCTGTACTCCCTGTTCACCCACGACTGCGTGGCCATGCACGCCACCAACTCTATCGTCAAGTTTGCGGACAACACTACAGTGGTAGGCTTGATTAGCAACAACGACGAGGCAGCCTACAGGGAGGAGGTGAGGGCCCTCGGAGTGTGGTGTCAGGAAAATAACTTCACATTCAACGTCAACAAAACAAAGGAGATGATTGTGGACTTCAGGAAACAGCAGAGGGAGCACCCTCCTATCCACATCGATGGAACAGTAGTGGAGAGGGTAGTAAGTTTTAAGTTCCTCGGCGTACACATCACAAACAAACTGAATTGGTTCACCCATACAGACAGCGTGGTGAAGAAGGCGCAGCAGCGCCTCTTCAACCTCAGGAGGCTGAAGAAATTTGTCTCGTCACCAAAAGCACTCACAAACTTCTACAGATGCACAATCGAGAGCATCCTGTCGGGCTGTATCACCCACCGCCTGGTACGGCAACTGCTCCGCCCACAACCGTAAGGCTCTCCAGAGGGTAGTGAGGTCTGCACAACGCATCACTGGGGGCAAACTACCTGCCCTCCAGGACACCTACACCACTCAATGTCACAGGAAGGCCATAAAGATCATCAAGGACATTAACCACCCGAGCCACTGCCTGTTTACTCCGCTATCATCCAGAAGGCGAGGTCAGTACAGGTGCATCAAAGCTGGGACCGAGAGACTGAAAAACAGCTTCTATCTCATGTCCATCAGACTGTTAAACAGCCACCACTAACATTGAGTGGCTGCTGCTGGAAATTGATGTAAAAAAATATATCACTAGCCACTTTAAACTATGCCACTTTATGTTTACATACCCTACATTACTCATCTCATATGTATATACTGTACTCGATACCATCTACTGCATCTTGCTTATGCCGTTCTGTACCATCACTCATTCATATATCGTTATGTACATATTCTTTATCCCTTTACACTTGTGTGTATAAGGTAGTAGTTGTGGAATTGTTAGGTTAGATTACTCGTTGGTTATTACTGCATTGACGGAACTAGAAGCACAAGCATTTCGCTACACTCGCATTAACATCTGCTAACCATGTGTATGTGACTTTTAGATTAACTGTCTTCAAAGTAATGACTCAGAACGTCGGGTTTGATATGAAAGCTTATTTTAGTAATAATACTTGTTCACGTTACATTTAAACAACTTTAGATTCTACAGAGCAATGCAGGTAAGATGCTAGCGGAAAGTCAGCTGAATCACTTTTCACCTGCTTGTTATCTCTCTCATTCCTGTCGCAAGGCATTCTGGAACTTGCAGTCAAAAGCGTAATTCAATACTAACCAATACAATTACATATGTAAATAACTGTAAAGAAATGTCTTTAGATACAGCTCAATGATTTAACTTAAACATTAACTCTGTAACACATTAAAGTTACAACATCCCCCCCCCCCCCCCCGATGAACAACTGTGTTCATCTAGATCTCTAGGCAGTATATCAACTGAATAGGTCTCCTCAACAAAGTCCCTGAAGCAGTACGAACTGAACATGATCTAACTAGGCCATCTCGGCCTGGAAACAGTTCCTCAATCTTTCCTAGTTTCCAGGTTTGTCTGGGTGTGTTATCTTCTCCAATGAGTACCACGTCACCCGCTTTCAGTGGGGTGGGCTGTGGCGTGTCACAGCGGTGTGCTGACTTTAAATCCAGCAAGTAGTCTCTTCGCCAACAGTTCCAGAAACTGGTCACAAGTCTCTGCCTGTACTTCCATCTGCGTGTCATTTCCCCCTTGTTTAACGTTGGGTGCGGAGTGTCTCTTGCTCCAGAATGCATAAAATTTGATTTGATTTGAGATGTTAAGACTGCAAACCTTTATAAATGGCCTATTTGCGAGATTGAAATAAGTCAATAGGCATAGGTTTCTGATTAAAATCTGGGTTTATAATTGCAATTCAACTTTGCAATGGTTTACTGAGATATACTGAACAAAAATATAAACGCAACATGTTAAGTGTTTGTCCCATGTTTCATAAGCTGAAATAAAATCTCAGACATTTTCCATATGCACAAAAAGCTTACTTCTCCAATTTTGTGCACAAACTTCTTTACATCCCTGTTAGTGAGCATTTCTTCTTTGTCAATATAATCCATCCACTTGACAAGTGTGGCATATCTAGAAGCAGATTTAACAGCATGATCATTACACAGGTGCACCTTGTGCTGGGGGACAATAAAAGGCCACTTTAAAATGTGCAGTTTTGTCACACAACACAAAGCAACATATGTCTCAAGTTTAGAGAGAGTGTTGACATGCTGCCTGCAGGAATGACTGCAGTAATGTCCACCAGAGCTATTGCCAGAGAATTGAATGGGTGCTGAGAAGTATTTCTGTCTATAATAAAGCCCCTTTTGTGGCAAAAAAATCTAATTCTGATTAGCTGGGCCTGGCTCCCCAGTGGGTAGGCTTGGCTGCCATGTGGATGGGCCTATGCCCTCCCAGGCCCACCCATGACTGCATCCATGCCCAGTCATGTGAAACCCATAGATTAGGGCCTAATTAATTTACTTAAATTACATGATTTCCTTATATGAACTCGTTTATATTTTTGTTCAGTATAGATGCAGGTAGCATATAGCCCTTGATAGGACAACATCTCACAGTGAAACTGACATTAAATGTGGCGAATTATACATTTGTGATAGAGCTGTGACCATGATCACAACTGATAACTTTGAATTTAATTTAACTAAAGATGGCCATTAATAATTGCATAAATAACACAAGATTACAACAAACTGAGTTATAGGATATTTATTAAATCCGTTTTGCCAGCTCCAAGTAGGCTACACAAGTGGCACAAATTGATTTACCATGACTCCAGTTATATTGTCATTTCAACATATTTATTGTATCAAATGGTAGGCTACAGTAGCCTACAATGGCATAGAAATTAATAGACTACAATTTTCCCGGAAATCCTGAATGGCAACCCTGTACATGGAGGCTTTAGAGAGCGTGGAGCCGACAATTATGGAGAAAAGCCAAGTTTCCTACTTCCGACTAGCGTGTAAATATGGCATTACATCACACCAGGACCTAAAACGACATCATCAATGACACGCCATAGATACGGAAAAGAGGTCAATGGAAAAGAGGTTAATAGAACTACGCTCTACATTGAATTTTAATCTTAAAAAATCATTTGAGGGATAAATATCATTTAGAATTGTAAAATGGTTCTCTTTGTCCATGGGTGGGTGGTATAGGGAAATATAATATTTTGTTCTTATTTTCTTGGTTATAGATACATAAAAAAATGACAGATATAATAATTTGGAGAACTTGTCTGACATGTTAATTATTACACTTTTTATCCTGCAAACAACAGCCATCTATGCACATGTAGCCGATGTGAAATGGCTAGCTGGTTAGCGGTGGTGCACGCTAGTGGCGTTTCAATCGGTGACGTCACTTGCTCTGGCTTTTGTGGAGCGATGGGTAACGATGTTTCGAGGGTGACTGTTGACGTGTGCAGTGTCCCTGGTTCGCGCCCAGGTCTGGGCAAGGGGACGGACGTAAAGTTTAAACTGTTACATAAAGTTGAAGTCGGAAGTTTACATACACTTAGGTTGGAGTCATTAAAACACATTTTTCAACTACACAAATCTCTTGTTAACAAACTATAATTTTGGCAAGTCGGTTAGGACATCTACTTTGTGCATGACAAGTAATTTTTCCAACAATTGTTTACAGACAGATTATTTCACTAATAACTCACTGTATCACAATTCCAGTGGGTCAGAAGTTTACATGCCTTTAAACAGCTTGGAACATTCTAGAAAATGATGTCATGGCTTTAGAAGCTTCTGTTACTCTAATTGACATAATTTGAGTCAATTGGAAGTGTACCTGTGGATGTATTTCAAGGCCTACCTTCAAACTCAGTGCCTCTTTGCTTGACATCATGGGAAAATCAAAAAAATCTGCCAAGAAATCCGCCAAAAAATGTAGACCTCCACAAGTCTGGTTCATCCTTGGGAGCAATTTCCAAACACCTGAAGCTATGCAAGTATAAACACCATGGGACCACGCAGCCACCATACCGCTCAGGAAGGAGACGCATTCTGTCTCCTATAGATGAACGTACTTTGGTGCGAAAAGTGCAAATCAATCCCAGAACAACAGCAAAGGACCTTGTGAAGATGCTGGAGGAAACAGGTAAGAAAGTATCTATATCCACAGTTAAAACAAGTCCTATTTCGACATAACCTGAAAGGCCGCTGAACAAGGAAGAAGCCACTGCTCAAAAAACGCCATAAAAAAAGCCAGACTATGGTTTGCAACTGCACATGGGGACAAAGATCGTACTTTTTGGAGAAATGTCCTCTGGTCTGATGAAACAAAAATATAACTGTTTGGCCATAATGATCATCGTTATGTTTGGAGGAAAAAGGGGGAGGCTTGCAAGGCGAAGAACACCATCCCAACCGTGAAGCACGGGGGTGGCAGCACCATGTTGTGGGGGTGCTTTGCTGCAGGAGGGACTGGTGCACTTCACAAAATAGATGGCATCATGAGGAGAGGAAAATTATGTGGATATATTGAAGCAACATCTCAATCAGTCAGAAAGTTAAAGCTTGGTCGCAAATGGGTCTTCCAAATGGACAATGACTCCAAGCATACTTCCAAAGTTGTGGCGAAAAGGCTTAAGGACAACAAAGTCAAGGTATTGGAGTGATCATCACAAAGCCCTGACCTCAGTCCTATAGAACATTTGTGGGCAGAACTGAAAAAGCGTGTGGAGCAAGGAGGCCTACAAACCTGACTCAGTTACACCAGCTCTGTCAGGAGGAATGGGCCAAAATTCACCCAATTTATTGTGGGAAGCTTGTAGAAGGCTACCCGAAACATTTGACCCAAGTTAAACAATTTAAAGGCAATGCTACCAAATACTAATTGAGTGTATGTAAACTTCTGACCCACTGGGAATGTGATGAAATAAATAAAAGCTGAAATAAATAATTCTCTCTACTATTATACTGACATTTCACATTCTTAAAATAAAGTGGTGATCCTAACTGACTTAAGTCAGGGAATTGTTACTGGAATTAAATGTCAGGAATTGTGAAAAACTGAGTTTAAATGTATTTGGCTAAGATGTATGTAAACTTCTGACTTCAACTGCATAAAGATCGTAGTCAAGGAGACCAGTGGAGGCTGCTGATGGGAGGATGGCTCATAATAATGGCTGGAATGGAGCAAATGGAATGGCATCAAACTATAGCTGTGTTTGAATACTCATACTAACCATACTATTTGTTACGTGAATTGAGTATGTAGTATTTGTAAGGATCGACGCTGGTAGATGAGAAGCAAGTACAGGGAGTGAACATTTAATTAACAATGGACATGAAACAGGACAGGACAGCGTCTGGACATGAAAACATAATGACATTAATGCTGACACGGGGAACCAATGGAGGAACAGACAGATATAGCTGGGGCAATCAACAAGGTAAAAGAATCCAGGTGAGTCTAATGAGCGCTGATGTGTGTGCGTAATGAAGGGCAACCTGGCGCCCTCGAGTGCCAGAGAGGGAGAACTGGAGCATGCGCAACAGTATTCTTATTGGTAAATAGTATGAATATAGTTAGTATTCCAAAAGTTCCCGGATGTCGGCCTACATTCGCCAAAATACGAAGTAGACAAGCAGTGAACACTATTTCTGTGCTTTTAGGGCCTATAATGAAATTCTTCAGAAAATGGGCGTAGCTTCACAACATTTTCAGATTTGAAGAAAATGAAGGAAAATATGCAGCCGAAGTTCGACAAGGGCGGATACATATTAATTGCTTTATCTAATTATGACAAATGTTAAGAAAATGTTGAGCAATGTAATAAAGTAATGACTTTTCAAATAAGTTACGTTACGCTTTATAGTGGCTGACATTTTGTTAGCTACGCTAGCCTTACAAATTGCATAGCATATCATTACAGCAGTTGCTTGTATGTTAGCTAGCTACCTAACGTTAGTTGGCTACTAATACATCGAACTTGCCAGTATATTAATTGTATCCTATCTAACTAACTACCCAAAGTTTATTGACTTGATTATTCACTTAATTCTTAGCTTAGCTAAGTGGTATAGTCGTCGTTCGTTCTCAATCGACATTGTTAATGAAGTCGTAAGATGTCTAGGTAGTAATTTGTTAGCTATGCTAACAAACAGCATCAACTTCCAGTAGACAGGCAAAGTGTTAGTACGCTCAACTGAAAGGATACCGTTTGTTTACAGTATTCCAAAATGAGCTAATAGTACATAGTATGTAGTCATTAAGTATGTATTATACAGTATGTTAGTATGTTAGTAAATGTAGCTACATTTGATTTTCATGTTTGTATTCGAGGACCATCCAAAAAGTGCCAGGCCCATGACGCCAGATGTCTGGATATTTCCCCCAGTCGGTGTAAATATGACCCCAGCAGAATCCTTGGACTGCGGTGACAGAAATCTGTAAAGTTGCATCTTAATTGTTTATCAAATATGAGTAATATGTTAAACCAAGACATGCTTAAACTGACATATTTCACAACAATATTATTACAGTAAGATGTCCGGCTGTGTTGACCCCCCTTATGTGTTTGTGTAGTGAACAATATGTTGTGCTCACCTTAGCTCTGTGTCACCGTTGAGCTCTTATTCCATGGCGCTGCAGCTAGAGCCCCCACTGACTTGTACCATCGCATCTGTGCAATTAACTGGAGTTTCGGGAAACTTCTATCTGTTTTTGTGTCCCCATTCTACAACTCCTGAGTGAGTATCTATATCTTCTGTAATCAGACCCCACTCTCAGCCAGGCCAACTGGTTACAGCTTCGCTAGTCAAACACCAGAAAAAAATAACATCTATAAAGCACACCAATATTCTTAACTCTAAGGATCATAAGAAGAGGACAACTCCTGCCACCCAGTCACCAGCAACCAAGGCAGGGATGTAGAGACCTAGCCACCAGAGATTGAGGCAGGGATGGCAGAGACCCAGCCACCAGAGATGGAGGCAGGGATGACAGAGACCAATCGAGGCAGGGATGGCAGAGACCCAGCCACCAGCTTCAGTTCCAACTGACCTGGACAAATACGTCTCCAATTAGATGTTGTTGGATGAGGCTGGGAAACCTTTCCTCATTTCCACATTCAACAACTTAACAAAGCGCCTTAATATGAGTACCATGTTTGGTTACACTTCTTCATTTGCTGACAACATAGTATTGTGAGTTCTTATTTCCTCTAGGTGTGTGTCTAAGATGGTCTTTCTTTTGTTTAAAGACTGAGGAGTTTGCCATTATCAGCAACTGCAACATAATGTTTAGTATTTGTGTTTGTATTTATTATGGATCCCCATAAGCTGCTGCAGCTACTCTTGTAATGACCACCAAAAGAGGCACATTTTAAAGTTATCTGCCCACATTGACATAACTTTTGATGGTATTATAGTCTGTTTTTTAAATGTTATTATAGTCTGTTTTTTAAATGTATCTTTGTTAATGAATATAGTTAAGAAGTAAGGTCTGGGTGGGTGTGGTATATGGCAAATATACCGCAGCTAAGGGCTATTCTTAAGCACATCGCAACACAGAGTGCTAGGACACAGCTCTTAGCCGTGGTATATTGGTCATATATCACAACCCCCAGAGGAGCTTTATTGCTATTATAAACTGGTTACCAACATAGAAGTGCAGTAAAAGTATTTGTTTTGTCATACCCACAGTATACGGTCAGCTATACCACGGCTTTCAGCCAATCACTATTCAGGGCTCGAACCACCCAGTTTATAAATGTCGATATGACACACTAGTTATTGCTCTACTTTGTAATCAACATAGATTTTGCAAGACTGGAATGTGAGCACATCAGGACATTTATTGTCCAGCTCAATATAGTGCATGTGCACTCTGGCGGAAGGGACATTGGTATTGCCTTCTTAAATGTTCCTCCCATCTGTGTATGGTGTGAAGAAAAATTCTAAACTAAACAGTTTTCAGCACTTCCATGTTTGTAGTAATCTTTCTGTGGACATAATGCATGACATTTTTGAAGAGGTGGCTCCATTTGAGTTAAAATTGTTGTTTGAATATGTCTCAGAATTGTTTTTAAATAGAAACATGCGCTTCTCTCTAGAAACTACTCGTTTAACTATGGGTACAGTACATGGAACGCAAAAACCGTCCAACTAAAGTCAAGCTAGAGAACACTGGCATAGCACTTAATCCTATTCAAACTGTCTTGTGGGAAACTTTCCATTGATTTTGAGTGATGTTGTTCCAACAGGAAATGAGAACTGGAGTTTGCTGCTCATCTGTGTTGTTTTTGTCGCACTGCTTTGCTTTATCTTGGTCAGGTCGCAGTTGCAAATGAGAACTTGTTCTCAACTGGCCTACCTGGTTAAATAAAGGTGAAATAAAATTAAATTAAAATAAACATAGTTTTTCCCCCTTTTCTTTGCCAGGGCATGACTGTGTATCTGAAGCATTATGTCTTAACAAACAGTGTTTCAATATTAACACCACAAAAAGTGTTCAATTAACACTGATGAGAGTGGTCTATATAAACACTGAATGAGTGTTAAAATTAACATGCCTGGTGTAAAATTAGTCCAGGAGCACAATTACAACTTTTGGGGCAACTCCAAGTAGGTCACCATATTTGCAGAGTCTGCAGGTGGAGTGAGCATATCAGTACTGGTGAGGATCCACACACACACAGATTGTTAGCGCTTTTGAACAGGCTCTTAATATTTAGGGATAAAAGGAGAAAGGGAAGCGCTGCTCAGGTACATAATAGTAGGTTTTGGTAGACAGAAGATGCTCTTTGGTAAAAGGGGTAAATTGGTCATTAAAAATAAAGGAGGACCAAGGCATTCTTCATATAATTAATTCAAATGCCTTTATTTGTATAGCATGTTCAATGAAAACAAAGTTCAAGAACTCTGATGCGTTTCGGCTGCATGGCCTTTGTCAGGGCTCTTAATATTGTTAGTAATTGGCAGCTTCATTCACTGTTGTTTGCTGATCTGTTCCATCGTGCAATAGCTGAGTGGTACAGCTATGGATGTTACCATGAGCTCTGACCCGTTGTCTGTGGCCCAGGTATTTTCAAACTCTGTCTCCACCAAACAAAAATCGACACAGTTCAAGGTCTACATCACATCAATATATTATTTTCATCACAACTACCTCAAGTGATGTCCTGGAAACAAATGATTTGAGCCTAAAACTTTCCCTAGAGGGATACTGCTTGAATGACGTGTGACTTTCCTTTTTTTACTTAAATAATCATGTTCTCAACTTCTGTCTTTTTAAAGAATCAATTGTTGTATTGTGGTGTGACTGTAGATGGAGTTTCCAAAACCATGAAATGCACAAGGTACCGTTTATGACTGGAGCCAACACTGACGAATTTGGTAGGCTACTGGCAAACTTAAGTCAGCTTTGAGAATTTATTTAAAAATGTATAACAACAATATTGAATGTGATATTTTACGTGACTTGGATAACACTAAGTTAACAACATTAAGTTGTTATTTCAGCTATTTAGGAATATCTTTAACAACTGTAGTAACATCTTTAGGCTATTAACATGTTATACAATTCTTTAGCAATTGCATAGTAATAGAGCTATTTATTTATCTATATACTGTACCAGTCAAAAGTTTGGTCACACCTACTCATTCCAGGGATTTTCTTTATTTGTACTATTTTCTACATTGTAGCATAGTAGCGAAGAGATCAAAAGTATGAAATAAAACATATGTAATCATGTAGTAACCAAATATATTTTATATTTGAGATTCTTCAAAGTAGCCACCCTTTGCCTTGATGAGAGCTTTGTACACTCTTGGCATTCTCTCAACTAGCTTCACCTGGAATGCTTTCCAACCGTCTGGAAGGAGTTTTCACATATGCTGAGCACTTGGCTGCTTTTCCTTCACTGTTAATTCCTGGTTGGGTGGATGGAATTGATCGGGAGCAGGTCATGCCTTTGCTGGCATTATTCTACCCTGATCTAAGAGACTGCAGTCACACCTGCCAAGACATTGCACAGATTAAAATGTGGCTATACAAAATGGTATTTGTCTCCTTCAGCCAAAGGATCAGTGGATAACTGAGCTGATAGCAGATGAATACCTGGGAACCTCTGTAAATCGGGTGAAAAACCCTGATGTATTCACTAAGCTGTTTGGGGATGCTATGTTTACCATTCCTGCTCTTACAACAGCAGGCTTCCACAGCAGTAGGTTTGGAAGTCAAGGACACAAAGTATTCTGAGTCAGTAGAAAGTGTAACATCATTTTGCTTTAAACAGCCACTACAAACTCCAACTCAGGGCTAGATTTGATCAGATCTGCATTAGCTGACACCAGCATAGCTTTGGTTTTGGCGGCGTCGGAACTGCAATGGAGCTGTCGAATCCACAAGTGGCTCCTTGCGTTTGTTTATCACGAACACTGCCATTGGATGCAACAAAACCACATGACTTTATGATACAATAAATCCCATGAAGCCTCGTTACAAGTTTAAGCACTCAACTGCATGATGTTGTAGTCTACACCTCAATTAGACTGATTAGGCTATAAACCCCATCATCCAAATTAACATGAAAACATGCATTAGCCTACACTTTCTATGGTTTGAGACACAAGAGCAGCCGCTCACCTATTTGTCAGCTCATACCCAGGGGGGCTTTGAGGTACCGGAACACATTGAGGGGGAAAAAAGTGAGACCCCAGGGGAATGCGCAATGCCGTCGGGGGTACGCCAAATAAAAATGTGATTCACATCGTCTTTTTTTATAATAATAAAAAATACATTTAAAAATATATATATATTTCTTCACATTTTCAAACAGTCCATTTATATTTTCCAAGGGGGTTAAACTGTTTGGTGAGGTTTTTTTCTAACCCAAGTTGCATTGTTTCACTGCCAGAAATAAAATTAAACTATCTTGTGTTCAGTGAAATAACAACACAATGCTAAATACAGATAGCCTAGTCAAGTAATAAACATCCAATCACATTCACTGGTACCTGGACAAAAGGAACACCTATGTGAGAATGCTATTCACTGACTACAGCTCAACACCAAAGCTCATCACTAAGCTGGGACTAAATACATCCCTCTGCAACTAGATCCTAGTCTTCCTGACAGACCGCCCCCAGGTGGTAAGGGTAGGTAACAACACATCCACCACGCTGATCCTCAACACGGGGGTCCCTCAGGGGTGCGCGCTCAGTCCCCTCCTGTACTCCCTGTTCACTCATGACCGCATGGCCAGGCACGACTCCCACACCATCATTAAGTTTGCTGATGACACAACAGTGGTAAGCCTGATCACAGACAACAATGAGACAGCCTATAGGGAGGTGGTCACTGACCTGGCCGTGTGGTGCAAGGACTACAACCTCTCCTTCAACATGATCAAGACAAAGGAGATGACTGTGGAATACAGGAAAAGAAGGACAGAGCACACCCCCATTCTCATCAACGGGGCTGTAGTGGAGTAGGTTTAGAGCGCCAAGTTCCTTGGTGTCCACATCACCAACAAATTATCATGGTCCAAGCACACCAAGACAGTCATGACGAGGGCACGACAAAGCCTATGCCCCCTCAGGAGACTGAAAAGATTTGCCATGGGTCCTCAAATCCTCAAAGTTTGACAGCTGCACCATCAAAAGCATCCTGACGGGTTGCATCACTGCCTGGTATGGCAACTGCTCGGCCTCTGACCGCAAGGCACTAGAGGGTAGTGCGTACGGCCCAGTACATCATTGGGTCAAGCTTCCTGCCATCCAGACCTCTATACCAGGCGGTGTCAGAGGAAGGACCTAAAAATGGTCAAAGACTCCAGCCACCCTAGTCATAGACTGTTCTCTCTGCTTCCGCACGGCAAGCGATGCCAGAGCGCCAAGACTAGGTCCAAAAGGCTTCTCAACAGCTTCTACCCCCAAGCCATAAGATTCCAGAACAGCTAATGAAATGGCTACCCAGACTATTTGCATTGCCCCTCTCTTTTACACTGCTACTATTCTGTTTATTATCGATGCATAGTCACTTTAACTCTACCTACATGTACATATTACCTCAACTGTTGCCCCCGCACATTGACTCTGTACCAGTACCCCATGTACACTACCAGTCAAAAGTTTTAGAACACCTACTCATTCAAGGGTTTGTCTTTATTTATACTATTTTCTACATTGTAGAATAATAGTGAAGATATCAAAACTATGAAATAACACATATGGAATCATGTAGTAACCAAAAAAGTCTAAATATATTTTATATTTGAGATTCTTCAAACAGCAACTCTTTGCCTTGATGACAGTTTTGCACACTCTTGGCATTCTCTCAACCAACTTCATGAAGTAGTCACTTGGAATGCATTTCAATTAACAGGTGTGCCTTCTTAAAAGTTCATTTGCGGAATTTCTTTCTTAATGTGTTTGAGCTAATCAGTTGTGTTGTGACAAAGTAGGGGTGGTATACAGAAGATAGCCCTATTTGGTAAAATACCAAGTCCATATTATGGCAAGAAAATCTCAAATAAGCAAAGAGAAACGACAGTCCATCATTACTTTAAAATACATGAAGGTCATTCAATGTGGAAAATTCTTAAAACTACATTGTTGGTTAAGGGCTTGTAAGCATTTCACAGTAAGGTCTACATGTTATATTCGGCACGTGACAAATACAATTTGATTTTAAAACTTGCCTCACTGTGATTGATCAATTTGAAGAAAGAAGTTTAAACGGTTGAAACGGATAGGAAAACATGGTCATTCTGAATGTTGTTTCAAAACCTAACAACTGAATGCACAGCGCTTTCAAAAGGAGATTATTAATTCGAAACACCCATTTGTATATTAGTCCTTATGAGCCCAAGCCCCCACACAAAACAAAACAAAACATATTAGGATTGTGCCACTACACAATACAAAGCCCACTGCATTTTACGTTTGGCAATTTAACAAAACTGATTTAAGATTTCTTTGGTGCATAATTGGTCTGACTCTAGCCTATACTCAAATTAAACTAAATCTAGAAATCGCCTTTGTGTGTGGACAGTATTATTATGCATACTGGTTGGACTGGTTACCTTATGCTATGCTCCAAAACGTGTGAAATGGGAAAGAGGAAAAACAGAAGCGAAAATGAGTTATTCTTTTTTATTATTGTTAAGAGAAAGGACACTTAAACTGCAGAACTGAAGTCAGAGCAGTTCAACAGGTCTAACAGTTTCAAGCAGGGTTGTGCCTCTGGGATTGACGATTTAGAAAGCGCAAGACTCAATTTACAAAGGTGCTTCATTTAAACAGCTGACCACAGAAGCGCTACTTACAAAACTCAAATCAACCAAGTAATGATGCAAATATTTCTACAGCTGTCCCAAAAAATATTTAAAATAAGCTTATTAAATAGGTTCCATTCATTAATATATATTACTTCTTTACTCTCGCTAAAGCTTATTTTTTTCCCAAACGTTAGTAAAGCTACAGTCTGATACAAAATAACAGCTTTGAATGGAGCCTCGGAGTTAGTGACTGTCTCAATGCTATCAACTTAGCTTCCTTTCCTTATGTCCTGCCCTCCATGATCACTGACCTGTCGTCAGGAGAAGATGGGGGGGAAAGCCACATGGTGGAAAACCCTTCCAGTCCCTTCAGCCATTCGTGGTCATGAAGGAAAGGGATCAAGGAAATGAATCCATAGAGGAGTTGGGACAAAACCATCCACTGTAATGCCAAGAACAGTCATACACTTTTCGCAATGTAAATGTACAGTATGATTTAGTATTCAGTAGGGTCCCCATTAGTGCTACTAAGGCAGCAGCAGCTACTCTTCCTGGGGTCCAAATGGGAATAAAGAAGAGAACCTTGAATAGAATTTTGTGTTGTACAATGTTTTGCAAACGTCCATTATCCTAACAGGTGTTGCAATACCTTTATAACATCCTGTTAAAAGCATCCAATAGGGCAATATGCTATCAGTCTAAATACAAATGGCTGATTCAGCTACAGTACAGCGTAAGCTTTTTGCCAACATGTAGAAAATACTAATATGTTGAAACATCCAGTCATTAAATATTTCCATTTTACTACATACTATCCATCAGAAGTATTTTGAAAATAAAAAGTAGCAATTTCTGATATGCAAATACCCAATTGCGTAATATTGTAATATTAAAATACATCATATTTTCCTTGACCTTGTGACGAAAAGAGTAAAAGCACCGGAGATCTTTTCTAACACCATAATGCCACCTGTGAAACAAACTAAGAGCAATGTACACACTAATATATAGCAAACCAAAAGTGTCTCAGATTGTGAATAAGAGTTTTGGAAACAGGTGGCATTAAACTGAAAATACAGTATGCATCCAAACAAAATCATTAAAGAATAAGTTTTAGTAGAAATTCCACTCACTTCTCTTACAATGACTTGCAAAAGTATTTTCCTATTTTGTTGCCTTAAAACCTGGATTTGAAATAGATTTTTTGGGGTTTATATAATTTGATTTATACAACATGCCTAGCACACTTTGAAGATGCAAAATATGTTTTTATTGTGAAACAAATAAGACAAACAGAACTTGAGTGTGCATAACTATTCACCCCCCCCCCCCCCCCTCCTTTTGCAGCAATTACAGCTGCAAGTCTCTTGGGGTATGTCTCTATAAACTTGGCACATCTAGCCACTGGGATTTTTGCCCATTCTTCAAGGAAAACTGCTCCAGCTCCTACAAGTTGGATGGGTTCTGCTGGTGTACAGCAATCTTTAAGTCACACCACAGATTCACAATTGGATTGAGGTCTGGGATTTGACTAGGCCATTCCAAGACATTTAAATGTTTCCCATTAAACCACTCGAATGTTGCTTTAGCAGTATGCTTGGGGTCATTGTCCTGCTGGAAGGTGAACCTCCCAGTCTCAAATCTCTGGAAGACTGAAACAGGTTTCCCTCAACAATTTCCCTGTATTTAGCACCATCCATCATTCCTTAAATTCTGAGCAGTTTCTCAGTCCCTGCCAATGAAAAACATCCCCACAGCATGATGCTGCCACCACCATGCTTCACTGTCGGGATGGTGTTCTCAGGGTGATGAAAGGTGTTGGGTTTGTGCCAGACATAGCGTTTTCCTTGATGGCCAAAAAGCTACATTTTAGTGTCATCTGACCAGAGTACCTTCTTCCATATGTTTGGGGAGTCTCCCACATGCCTTTTGGCGAACACCAAACGTGTTTGTTATTTTTTTCTTTAAGCAATCTCTTTTTTATGGCAACTCTTCCATAAAGCCCAGCTCTGTGGAGTGTATGGCTTAAAGTGGTCCTATGGACAGATAATCCAATCTCCCTGTGGAGCGTTGCAGCTCCTTCTGGGTTATCTTTGGTCTCTTAGTTGCCACTCTGATTAATGCCCTCCTTGCTTGGTCCATGAGTTTTGGTGGCCCGCCCTCTTGTCAGGTTTGTTGAGTTGCCATATTCTTTCCATTTTTTAATAATGGATTTAAAACTTGTTTGGAATAGGGGGCAGCATTTTCACTTTTGGATGAATAGCGTGCCCAGAGTGAACTGCCTCCTACTCAGTCCCAGATGCTAATATATGCATATTATTATTCGTATTGGATAGAAAACACTCTGAAGTTTCTAAAACTGTTTGAATGATGTCTGTGAGTATAACAGAACTCATATGGCAGGCAAAAACCTGAGAAATCCAAACAGGAAGTGGGAAATCTGAGTTTTGTAGTTTTTGAACTCACCCCTATCGAATACACAGTGGGATATGGGTTATTTTGCACTTCCTAAGACTTCCACTAGATGTCAACCGTCTTTAGAACGTTGTTTCAGGCTTCTCATGTAAAGGTGTGCCGGATGGGAGCTGTTTGACTAAGGGATTTGACTACAGCCTCGTTCTCAGTCACACGCTTTCACTTGAGAGGTAGCTCTCGTTCCATTGCTTTTATACAGACAATGGAATTCTCCGGTTGGAACATTATTGAACTTTAATGATAAAAACATCCTAAAGATTGATTCTATACTTAGTTTGACAAGTTTCTTCGACCTGTAATATAACTTTTTGAACGTTTCGTCTGAATGGACCGGATCGCGCTTTTGGATTTGTTTACTGGGCCCTAACAAAAGAAGCTATTGGACATAAATGGACATAAATGATGGACATTATCGAACAAAACACGCATTTATTGTGGAACTGCAATTCCTGGGAGTGCATTCTGATGAAGATCATCAAAGGTAAGTGAATATTTAGAATGCTATTTATGAATAATGTTGACTACCCAACATGGAGGATATTTCTCTGGCTGGTTTGGGGTCTGAGCGCCGTTCTCAGATTATGCTTAAAGTTTTTTTGAAATCTGACACAGCGGTTGCATTAAGGAGAAGTGTATCTAAAGTTTCATGTATAATAGTTGTATTTTCATCAACATTTATTATGAGTATTTCTGTGAATTCATGTGGCTCTCTGCAAAATCACTGCATGTTTTGGAACTACTGAAAGTAACACGCCAATGTAAAGTAAGATTTTTGGATACAAATATGAACTTTACCGAACAAAACATACATGTATTGTGTCATCTGATGAAGATCATCAAAGGTTAGTGATTAATTTTATCTCTATTTGTGCTTTTTGTGACTCCTCTCTTTGGCTGGAAAAACAGCTGGGTTTTTCTGTGAGTTGGTGGTGACCTAACATAATCGTTTCTGGAGTTTCGCTGTAAAACATTTTTGAAATCAGACACTGTGGCTGGATTAACGAGAATTGTATCTTTAAAATGGTGCCTAATACTTATATGTTTGAGACATTTGATTTATGAGATTTCTGTTGATTTGTATTTGGCGCCCTGCAATTTCATTGGCTGTTGGCGAGATGGTGCTCCGTGGAATGTTCAAAGTTTCAGATATTTTTTTATAACCCAACCCTGATCTGTACTTCTCCACAACTTTGTCCCTGACCTGTTTGGACAGCTCCTTGGTCTTGATGGTGCCGCTTGCTTGGTGGTGCCCCTTGCTTAGTGGTGTTGCATACTCTGGGGCCTTTCAAAACAGGTGTATATATACAGAGATCATGTGACCCTTAGATTGCACACAGGTGAACTTTATTTAACTAATTATGTGACTTCTGAAGGTAATTGGTTGCACCAGATCTTATTTATGGGATTCATAGCAAAGTGGATGAATACATATGCACGAACCACTTTTCTCCTTTTTGTGAATTTTCTTTAACTTATTTTTTTCATTTCACTTCAACAATTTGGACCATTTTCTGCATGTCAATTATGACATCGAAATAAAAATCATTTTAAATTAAAGGTTGTAATGCAACAAAATAGGAAAATCGCCAAGGGGGATGAATACTTTGCAAGGCACTGTAGCAATACAGACATGGTGTATACATTACAACTCAGAGGCACAGAGCGTTTGTTCTGGGGTTTGTGGGATGAAAAGTAAAATCCTCTTCTCTGGTTTAAAAATTAATAACAATAAGCTGTTAAGGAAGCCTTTGTCATATCATATGACCTCTGGGTATGCCGCAGCAGAGATACCAATGTCGTGTGGAGGTGAAAAGAGGGGAAACATGGGACAGGGAGCAAGGATACTTCAGGTGCCTAGGGGGTAGGGCAAAAGGTTGTTTCTGGCCAGTACCAGAAATGTGTGGGACAGTGTTGAGGTGATTTGGGATTGTGAAGCTGTGTACAGTAGAGAGAGATTCTACAGGGGTAGTAAATATGGGGCTTTTCTGTGTGTAAGCATTTTGGAGTTCTATAGGGGAAAAATATACATACATGAGTGATAATTAAGACCAAGAGTTTTGCCTAACCACATAACCTGATCAGGAAAAAACAACGGCCTTAGTTATAGGTTACAACTAGGTTCACAAATGTTTTCCAGGTGCAGTCAACACTCGGGATGTGTGTACGGGGTCTAGGTAAGCCTGTGTCTGTCTGCCTCATCAAGATGTCCAGGACTGCATGTTGCGCAGCATGGCCTCAAAGCGCTCCATGTCGGGGGCATAGGCGTGGGCCAGCCGGTCCGTCAGGCGGCTGTAAAGGCTGAACGACTTGAGCTCTAGCCAGATGAAGCCAAAGTGGTCTTCGTCGAACAGGACAAACAGGCCCGGTGTGCGCTCCGGACTTGTGAAGCCGTGGCCTGCAATCAGGCCTGTTCCGTAGAAGCTGAAATCAATGAAAAAAGAAATAAATTAAACATGATTTCTTGTTGCGTAGCATACGGTGCCTTCAGAAAGTATTCACACCACTTGCCTTTTTCCACATTTTACTGTTACAGCCGGAAATTAAAATTGATTAAATTTAGATTTTTTCCCACTGGTTTACACACAATACCCCATAATGTCAAAGTTGAATAAATTGTTGCCAAATTGGCCTCCCCAGTGGTGCAGCAGTCTAAGGCACTGCATCGCAGTGCTATAGTTGGACGAAGAGTTTTTCTTTAATGAGTCGGACAGGAAGGATATACTCCAAACACCCGTACAGGCCCTCATCCCTGTATTGGCAGGATAGAACAGTAGCCTCTGGTAAGACACAGAGCAGGGGCCTAGGCATATTTGTAAACAAAAGCTGGTGCACAATATCTAAGGAAGTCTTCAGTTCTTGCTCACCTGAGGTAGAGTATCTCATGATAAGCTGTAGACCACGCTATCTACCTAGAGTTCTCAACTTCGTAGCTTTCTATTTACCAACACAAACCGATGCTAACACTCAGACCGCACTCAATGAGCGGTATACGGCCATATGCAAAACAGGATAACGCACATCCAGAGGCGGCGCTCCTAGTGGTCGTGGACATTAATGCAGGGAAACTTAAATCAGTTTTGCCTCATTTCTATCAGCATGTTGAATGTGCAACCAGACGGGGGAGGGGAAGAAAAAAAAAGAAAAAAAAAAACTCTAGACCACCTTTGCTCCACACACCTAGACGCATACAAAGCTTTCCCTCACCCTCCATTTGGCAAATCTGACCATAATTCTATCCTCCCGGTTCCTGCTTAAAAGCAAAAATTAAAGCAAGAAGTACCAGTGACTCAGTCTATAAAAAAAAAAAGTGGTCAGATGAGGCAGATGCTAAACTACAGGACATTTTTGCTAGCACAGACTTGAATAGGTTCCCGGGATTCTTCCGATGGCATTGAGGAGTATACCACATCAGTCACTGGTTTCATCAATAAGTGCATTGATGACGTCGTCCCCACAGTGACTGTACGTATATACCCTAATCAGAAGCCATGGATTACAGACAACATTCGCACTGAGCAAAAGGGTAGAGTTGCCGCTTTCAAGGAGCGAGACTAACCTGGAAGCTTATAAGAAATCCCACTATGCCCTCTGACGAACTATCAAACAGGCAAAGCGTCAATACAGGACTAAGATCGAATCATACTACACCGGCTCCAACGCACATCGGATGTGGCAGGGCTTGCAAACTATTACCGAATACAAAAAGGAAGCACAGCTGAGAACTGCCCAGTGACAAGAGCCTACCAAACGAGCTAAATAACTTCTATGCTCGCTTCAAGGAAAGTAACACAGCTGATGCATGAGAGCATCAACTGTTCTGGGCGACTGTGTGATCACTCTCTACACAGCCGATGTGAGTAAGACATTTAAATAGGTCAACATTCTCAAGTTCACAGGGCCAGACGGATTACCAGGACTTGTACTCCGAGCATACGCTGACCAACTGGCAAGTGTCTTCACTGACATTTTCAACCTCTCCCTGTCCGAGTCTCTAATACCAACATGTTTCAAGCAGACCACCATAGTGCCTGTGCCCAAGAACACTAATGGGGTATTGTGTGTTGATGGGTGAGAAAAAAAAATATATATTTTGAATTCAGGCTGTAACAACAAAATGTGGGTATGAATACTTTCTGAAGGTACTTTGGATGGTGTATCACATGTTGTGATCCAATGATTCAGTTGGCCGGAGTGTTGTGCTTGTAACACATGAATTTTGTGATTTCCACATGCACTGAACACATGCATAAACTAAGTCCATTTGGAGAAAAGTGTCTGATAAATTACCATTTTATTATATTATGCAGCTACATTTTCCTGGCACTCTTGGCTATATGAGGATGTGTGAATAACAACCTGAACAGGTGTGATATAAATGGTCTCACCACATCTTGCAGGTTCGGGGGTAAACCTCATTGCGGGTCATGACCCCCAGAGGCAGGACGAAAGGCTGGGCCTCTGAGGAAGTGCTGCTGCTACTGGGCCCAGGCTGGGGGCTCTCTGACTGGGCTTCCATAGCCGACTCCAGCCCCGCTGCCCCAGCACCACCAGCCACAGCCCCCTCTGAAGCAGCTCCCTGGGGGGCCACGTCTGGGTTCTGCACCTCCCGCTGCGCCTCCTCGTGCATCCCCAGCACCAGGCGAGACAGCTCTTCTATGCTGCGCTGGTGCACCAGGTCCGGCAGGCACACAGGCCGGTTCAGGTCCACGTCAAGCGTTAGCTGGCCTGCTGGGACATTGGGGTCCCCCTGGGAAAGAGGAGAAAGGGCAGGGAAATGTTCAGTAGGCACAAAATGGGGAAAACATTTTGAAAGGAAAGAGGTACTACCCAAACGTGTAATAACGTTCAATTTCAAAATGACTTCATGCCAACTGAACAGATCACACTGAAGGTTTTGTTAAATACACAATGGAATATGTAGGCCACCTGTAATATAGTGTTCTGCCCACATAACTCAATGCCAACCAACTACTTTAAGGATTAAATAAAATAAACATTAGGGAGAAGGTTGGAGTTGGAAACAGTAGGGTGGAAACAATAGGGTTGATGGACTGACAGTGAGCTTGGTGGCCCTGGCGCAGGGCCCATGAAAGCTGAGCATGACGATCTCCAGGCCGTGACTGCCATAGGTGCCTTTAAACAGGCCCGGCTGCAGCAGGTCCGAGGGCATCCGGGGGGGGAGGTAGATCCGCCGGTACGTCAGGCAGTTACTGTCAGAACACAGCATCATCAACATTCATGAAGCCAATTACATAAAACAGATTTATATGAACCTCTTAAAAAAGGAATACAATATCACTGAATGAAAAATGAATTAATGGGGTACGTGTCAAGTCACCTAGCGCCCCATCCCTTAAAGCATTATAAGGACACATTGAGGAAAATGTATGTACATTACAATTAATTCATAGCCTCCAGCTAGATATTTCTTTAGGTCTTTCACTGACCAGAGTAAACAAATAAAAGAAAAGGAACAATAGTGGCAAAAATGTCAATATTTAAATAAATTGTCTAAAACAGTAGAGGTAACATGGAAGACCTACTCACATTGGCTGGTATACTGTCATAAGGAAGACCTACTCACATTGGCTGGTATACTGTCATAAGGAAGACCTACTCGTATTGGCTTGTGTAGATGAACTTCATAAGAATGAGCTCCTGCATATGCTCATGGAAGATGTCCTCCAGTGTCCTCCCCCACTCCTCCTCCAGCCATGTGCGGAACTCCTGCCAACAGATCAAAATCCCACGGTTACACCCACTTACCGATGTGCCTCATTTACCGATTGAAATCTGAACGACTTGATTCAACACAAATCTTAGACAAGGCAACAGTAAACATGTCATCCCCCAAAAATTATGCAGCGCCCCCTTGGGCCAATCAGTCTAATTTTGTAAATTACGGATCTCTATGGCATGATGCATCATCTACCCAAGTTTCGTCAAAATCAGTCCAGCGCTGTCTAAGATATTGCGTGTGACTAACGTGCATACAGTCAATTACTATAGCTACCCCCTTGGGCCAATCAGTGTAATTTTGTAAAAGCTAGAACTCTATTGCAGGACGAATCACTCATCCAAATTGGGCCAGTGGTGTCTGAGATATTGCGTCTAAGAGCTTTCCACACCCGGATTGCGCAACATTTGCCCATTATTCTTTTCAAAATTCTTCAAGCTCTGTCAAATTGGTTGTTTATCATTGCTAGAAGTAGATTTAAGTCAGGAACATTCACGGTCTTCTTGGTAAGCAACTCAAGTGTAGATTTGGCGTTGTGTTTTAGGTTCTTGTCCTGCTGAAAGGTGAATTAATCTACTAGTTTCTGGTGGAAAGCAGAAGACCAGGTTTTCCGCTAGAATATAGCCTGTGCTTTGCCCGAAAAACTTCCCAGATCTTAACGATTACAAACCTACCCATAACATGTTGCAGCCACCACTATGCTTGAAAATATGCAGTGGTACTCAGTAATGTGTTTTAGTGGATTTACCCCAAACACAACATTGTATTCAGAGGAAACGTTAATTGCTTTGCCACATTTCTTAAATGTTACTTTAGTGCCTTGTTGCATACAATATTTATGTTTTGATTGTGTTCGCTAAAGCAAGACACATCATTCACCCAGGTTTTGTCAAAATCGGACCAGTGCCGTCTGAGATATCGCGTGACTAATGTACGAACGAACGGAGACAGATCCACAGTCCCCTCCATGAGTTCATGAGGGACAACAGCGAACTTTCAGTATGATCGGAACATTGAGGTTGTGTGTTTGTAAAAAGTGCTATACTATGTGATTTATTGATTCCATGTTCAATTAATACATTTATTTTACAAATGCATAGTTGCCTCAGCCATATGATAACAATATAAAAAGTGTTGTGAAGTGACAAGAGACCCCTCTCTCTCCTCCTCACCTCCTGCCTCCCCCCTGGCATGCGGTGATGATCTGTCTGGTTGCACTTAGTCGAGAACTCATCCTTCTTCCCAGTCTGGAAATAAGAAAAGACATTGCAGCTTTTATCACAAAGCCATGGAAGACGTGTGTCATCAGCTAGGCCAATGGCTGACAGATATAGCCAAACTCTCGCTCTCTCCTGGGGGAGTTCCCCAAGGTTTTATGACTTAACAACCGGATCGTAAATACCTGGCAGAAACTCTACCTTTGGCTCTACAGTATTAAGAATGGAATGTCTGAGTGTTACATAGACTCTTGCCAAATAACTTAAACATCAAACATGGAACATTGAAACAATATACTTCAACATCCAAATCTAGGTAATGATGAGAAATGGAATATGGAAAATTCATGTCTATTTTGTGAGGTCATTAAAATGATCAGAAAGACTGTATAACAAGAACTAGACACCCTCATAGATACAGTTCAGGTTTGCATTTAAATGTTGTATAAAATAAATGATTAAGTATAAGAATACTTGAAGATGAAATGTGATTTTAGCCTTCGAAGTTAGATAATTGTTTTTCATATAAACTTTTGCCAAGTCAGTAACCACGCCCACGTGAGCACAGACTTCGTGTCAACATAATGGAATGACCCCTTTATATCCAAGCTTAAAATAACTAATACAATTTACATTAGACCAGAGAACGTGAGGACGTGGCCCACACGTCAAAATGGTTGGAATTTAAATACAGACCAGACAATGTGGAGCGGTGGCTACATGGCGTACAAATGGTTTAAAACTACAACACCAGAAAATGGTAAGACCCTCTGAAACTCTCGAGTGAAGAAGATAAAGATCACACTGGAACATTCAGTCTACAGCTGTTTAAGTACTGGTAGTCTAGTAAACTCGACCAAAGACCACCGCGTGTGTAACAGCTGGAGTATCCATTCAATTTCCTCTCACCACCATAGGTATCTCCGAAGGATCCATTCTAATATCAATTTGAAACGGACACTCTTAAGATAAAGAAGCCTACTACAACTACAAAGGACATTGTGACCTCTGGTGGACAAACCAGTCTTAAATCCCTCGAACTACTCGCCAAAGACAGACGAGTGGTTTCAGACACAGAGAAAGACACCTAAGCGTAAATATATGTTGCATTTCTAAATCCTAATGAGCGGTTGTTTGGGTGCTAAATATCCATATTTACAGTCAGCGTATTTTCCAAATGTATGTACGATAAGTCCACTACTTTCTCTCTCCCACTCTTTCCCCACCCACTTTCCATTGTGTAACAAGCCATCATATCGGGTTAGTCCACTAGGGACTTTTCATTGCATTATGTTAGTAATCAATATAGCCTTCACCGAGTGGTTGTTTATGTAATTCTGTGTGATTATTTAGTTAATTATTTATTTCCTAAGCCAATTTGTATATCGCTGATTCATCACTTAGGCTAGGGTTCGTGCAGATATCCAAGAATTTTGCGACGTTCAGAATGAGACTGATGAGGTAACAATACATTAATAAGTGACTTATCTATAGACAAATATATCTTATAATCGAGTAATAATTAAACAGTAGGTAATTATTTGATAAATAGCAGTCATCACATTAATGATAGTCCCGTCACAGGGGACTACGTCACCACACAGTGAGTGCACTGCTTACACATAAAAGGTAGAACAATAGTAGTGAACATGACTATTTAAGCACAATAATCACATAATTATCTCCCTTACTATACAAAAGTAGTTAACTGGAATGGACTTCCTGTGAGTTAACGTTAAGTCCTCTATTTAGGGGAATTTGAGCAGATCTGGACAGGTTCCGACCAAAATTTTTTATTACAGAGCGCTTTGTGTACTTCGCAACATCAATTTCTGTGCACCATTGTCCTGCTTCACATGCTACTATCTGCTCTCATCTGAAATGCAGTACGTGAAATCTGACACCTCATTTGCATAGTGAGCGACAAGTCACATTTTCTGGCCCATCCAGACAAAGGATCGAATTTCTCTGGCTTGTAAACCTTGCAGCTCCGCTTACAATACAGCATATGGAATGGGAGACTAGCGATTGCAGCAAACGCAGTCTCCTCTCGCTGTGATGTTCTCGGACGGATTTAGAATTGAAACAAAACCCCTTTCTCTTGGTCCCAGAGGAACAAAATCACCTTGTGCTTACAGCCATAGCCACAGGAAGAAGGGGTGTTTAAATTTGTATATCTATATATACAGTTCAAGTTGGAAGTTCACAGACACCTTAGCCAAATACATTTAAAGTCAATGTTCACAATTCCTGACATTTAATCCTATTCCCTGTTTTAGGATCACCACTTTATTTTAAGAATGTGAAATGTCAGAATAATATTAGAGAGAAGGATTTATTTCAGCTTTTATTTCTTTCATCACATTCCCAGTGGGTCAGACGTTTACATTCATACACTCAATTAGTATTTGGAAGCATTGCCTTTAAATTGTTTAACTTGGATCAAACGTTTTGGGTAGCCTTCCACAAGCTTCCCACAATAAGTTGGGTGAATTTTGGCCCATTCCTCCTGACAGAGCTGGTGTAACTGAGCTCTGAGACAGAGCTGTAACTGAGCTCTTGACAGAGCTGGAGTCAGGTTTGTAGGCCTCCTTGCTCGCACACGCCTTTTCAGTTCTGCCCACATATTTTCTATGGGATTAAGGTCAGGGCTTTGTGATGGCCACTCCAATACCTTGACTTTGTTGTCGTTAAGCCATTTTCTACAACTTTGGAAGTATGCTTGGGGTCTTTGTCAATTTGGAAGACCCATTTGCGACCAAGCTTTAACTTCCTCCAAACAGAACGATGGTCATTATGGCCAAACGGTTCTATTTTTGTGTCATCAAATAAGAGGACATTTCTCCAAAAAGTACGATCTTTGTCCCCATGTGCAGTTGCAAACCGTAGTCTGGCTTTTTTATGGTGGTTTTGGAGCAGTGGCTTCTTCCTTGCTGAGCGGCCATTCAGGTTATATCGATATAGGACTTGTTTTTCTGTGGATATAGATACTTATGTACCCGTTTCCTCCAACATCTTCACATGGTCCTTTGCTGGGATTGATTTGCACTTTTCACACCAAAGTACGTTCATCTATAGGAGACAGAACGCGTCTCCTTCCTGAGATGGCTATGTGGTCCCATGGTGCTTATACTTGCGAACTATTGTTTGTACAGATGAACGTGGTACCGTCAGGCATTTGTAAATTGCTCCCAAGGATGAACCAGACTTGTGGAGGTCTACACATTTTTTTCTGAGGTCTTGGCTGAGTTCTTTTGATTTTCCCATGATGTCAAGCAAAGAGGCACTGAGTTTGATGGTAGGCCTTGAAATACATCCACAGGTACACCTCCAATTGACTCAAATTATGTCAATTAACCTATCAGAGGCTTCTAAAGCCACAACGTAATTTCTGGAATTTTCCAAACTGTTTAAAGGCACAGTCAACTTTGTGTATGTAAACTTCTGACCCACTGGAATTGCGATACAGTGAATTATAAGTGAAATAATCTGTCTGTAAACAATTGTTGGAAAAATTACTTGTGTCATGCACAAAGTAGATGTCCTAACCGACTTGCCAAAACTATAGTTTGTTAACAAGAAATTTGTGGAGTGGTTGAAAAACGAGTTTTAATGACTCCAACCAAAGTGTATGTAAACTTCCGACTTCAATTGTATGTATATATCTACTCATTCAAGAGTTTCTTTATTTCCACTATTTTCTACATTGTAGAATAATAGTGAAGACAAACTATGAAATCATGTAATAACCAAAAAACGTGTTAAACAAATCAAATATATTTAGATTTTTCAAAGTAGTCACACTTTACCTTGATGACAGCTTTCTATACTCTTGGCATTCTCTCAACTAGCTTTACCTGGAATGCTTTTACAACTGTCTTGAAGGAGTCCCCACATATGCTGAGTACTTGTTGGCTGCTTTTCCTTCACTCTGCGGTCCAACTCATCACAAACCATCTCAATTGGGTTGAGGTCGGATGATTGTGGAGGCCAGGTCAACTGATACAGCACTCCATTACTCTACTTTTTGGTCAAATAGCCCAGGGGTGTGTTTTGGGTCATTGTCATGTTGAAAAACCAGCAGTATACCACCCTGCATCCCACTGTTGGCTTGCTTTTGAAGCTAAGCAGGGTTGGTCCTGGTCAGTCCCAGGATGGGAGACCAGTCACCATTTCCTCTGGTCTAAAAATATATATAACTATATTATGTTTTGAAAAATAGATTTTTTCACAAATTTAGTGCACTGGGCATTTAATAGTATTACCGGACCGACATACCGTAGACGTCTGTAGCGCGGGCAAACATTTTTTTCAGCATCTCCGCTTTGGCAAAAAAGGTAGTTGCATAATTAAGAACAGTATGTATCAGGATTCAATAGTTGGAAATGTAGGAGTTGTTGCCCTGTCCTTTTCTCTGCGATTGTCATTCTAATGGAATTTCAGAAAGAACAAAACAGTCCTCAAACATTTAAATCAAAAAGGTGAAAAGTTATGGGAAAAGACACATCTACATTAAATTAAATATTTTTCTTGATCAAATAACATGGAAAACAAGCACTTTTTGTGCAGTATTAATTTACCATCCTTACAAACTACTTTGCGATGTTAGCTAGGGTTGTGGGTTCGATTCCCACGTGGGACCAGCCCGAAAAAGTATGCACTCACTAGTAAGTTGCTCTGGATAAGATTGTCTACTAAAATGGAAAAGGGATGAATAGACCATTTCAGTTCCCATCGAAATAAGTTGCATTTACAAAGTATTTCAAGAAACTGAAAAACATATCAAGCAAGTATTTTTATATTCACACAAGTATTATCAGATTAACTGTTTTGTATAGATAATTATCAGACTCAAGTTACAAATGCTGGTAAACACTCCAATACATTTAGTTTACATTTTTTCACAAAAGTAGTGCACTGGGCCTTTACTAGTCCTGTATTAGCAGACCAATATAGGACGTCTTCATTGCGGGCAATTTTGTTTATATATAGCCCTACTCCACCACTTTTGTTGGACAGGAAAAAAATTATATATGATTTTTCATATTTGTACTTCACACCTCAGGTATATTTATTTTTACCAGAAAGGCGATATTTTAATCTTTTTGGGACTATAAGTATTACTAGGTATTGTTTATGGCCCTCATTATAAATAATTAATTTGGGGGGTGTCTATTTAGGCAAATCTTTGACATATTTAAACAGGTAAGAGATGCACTACGCAGAAATCGCTCTGCCATTTCCTGGTTGCTAAAATTCTAATAGTTAGCTTACTTTCAGTTTGTGACAAATCAAACAAGTATAGTGTAGAGAATCATTGTACCAATCTAAACCGCAGAAGAAAAAAGATTATACAACCAAATATATTGTATTTTCAGCTGTTTGAAGCTGGTGTTCAAAAACGAAAATAAGACGCAAAAACTAAACTGAAGAACAGGACTTATAGAAATAGTGTACATAGAACAGATCTACCGCTCCTTAGACTTGCTTTCAATGAGAATTATAGATTTATAACTCACATTTCTATGTGAATTTCTCAGGTCGCCCAAAAAGTTACATATTGCAGCTTTAAGGAGGGATCACAGAATGCCATCCAGGTCAAGAGGAGCGATCAGCCAATCATTATTCTCATTAAAAAGAACTGCAGGTGGCAGAAAAATAAATAAATCGCAAACATTAGCTTTACTGTCCGTTCAGAACACAACAGAAGAAAAAAAATGGACTCACTTGGATGTCCCCCTTGTGAGGGCCCTTGTGTCCGTACATGCACTCTACCGCCACCTTGTTGCTCTCCCACATGTGGATGCGGAAGAGTGGCCGCCTCCTCATGGGATCCTCGACCCGAGGGTCGTGGGGGGGCAGGTACATCCAGCCAATGATGAACAGCCCGTCAACCTGGAGAGGGATGCGTGGTGGTAGCGGAGTAAAGGGAGAGAGAAAAGTCATCCCCTGACACAAGTAACATGTTTTGATGGGAAAATAGACACATTTTTGTCCCCCTCTACAACCATGTGTGCTGAACAATTTAAAGACTGAAAATGTTTAAATGTGATAAAGAGGGGACACAACTGTGTAGGTGTGTGTGTGTGTGTGTGTGTGTGTGTGTGTGTGTGTAAACACACTAATTGCGTACCACCACGTTGAGCAGCCCTCCGTACGGGCCTATGTCAGGCTGCCAAAGACCCAGGATGTGTCTGTATGGGTGCAGCACTGCAACACAACAGCGCAACAAAGGGTTAATACACCAAAACAGTGGTGAACCGTTCAAATCGCAGGACATCACAGCAATACATAAGAGTTTGGACTGAGAAACTGATGACAACTCAACAGAGCATATCACCGTGGTGGAGGTCTGGCCTCACCTCAAGGACAGCAGATATGGAGGGGGCATATCGTTATTGTACTCTACGCACGCACATGTGAAGTTATATCCAAGTGCATGAAAAAAACTTAAGAGTGTATAATGTCAGAGTAAACAGGGAGCGGTCACTGTAAGCACTAACCATGTTGACTAGCATGCTAAATGCGCACATTCATTTTCCAGTACCATTCCTAGTAGTCAGACGTCCGAGTTAAGGTAAGGAGCAAAGTGCAGATTCACCCCTTCAAAACCACGTCACACAGTCGGTGAGCACATGGTATTTGTCGCAACTGGCTACAACACAGGAGTCAGTCACACACTAGCATGTTAAAAGCCACACGCGTGTTGAGCCAGTCAGGTCAGGCATGTGCTGCAGTACATACAGTGCCTGTACACGTCCCTGTAGTCCATGTGCTCGTAGTCCGGTAGGAGCTTCATAAAGCGGCCAGACTTCACCCGAGGGTTCACACCTGGACAGGTACACCACAACAGTGGGCAGACTAATCAAGTTTCAAGTTTTAAAATGTCACATTCACAAGTACAGTGAAATGCCTTTCTTGCAAACGCTAAACCCAGCAATCAATATCAATGTAGTACAACAACAAAAACATAAGGTAGAACAAAAACACACAAGAACACAAGAAATAAAAATATGAGAAAGTAAGCTAAAGTGCCATCAGAAAGTATTCACACCCCTTTACTTTTTCCACATTTTGCTGTGTTACAGCCTGAATTTAAAATGGATTACATTGAGATTTTGTGTCACTGGCCTACCACACACAATACCCCATAATGTCAAAGTGGAATTTTGTTTGTAGAAGATTTGTGGTTGTATCCTTATTGACTCGACCTGCCAGCTTTTCATTTTTTATTCATTTTGAGTAAAAATGTACATAATAATTTGCATGGACTCATTCTGTGTTCAATCATAGTGGTTAACATGATTGTTTTAGGACTACCCCATCTCTGTACCCCACACATACAGATAATTGTAAGGTCCCTCAATCCAGTGGTTAATTTCAAGCACAGATTCAACCACAAAGAGCAGGGAAGTGTTTTAATGCCTCGCAAAGGGCCTCGATTGGTAGATGTGTAAATATAAACAGACACTGAATATCCCTTTGTAGTGCTTTTTGGAGGTCGGTTCGATTATTTTAAAATAATCACGGTTTTGGTTTCGATTAAAATTTTGTCTACATTAATTGTATTATGAAATAAAGACGCTACAATGCCCACAATAGTGAAATGTAATTGCCAAAACATTGAAACTATTCCATTGCCTATGTCAGGTCTACATTGGGTAGACAGAGGTCGACCGATTATGATTTTTCAACGTCGAAAGCTGGTGGTTCCTTTTTACATGAGTTTTCAATATTCCCAGGTAAGAAGTTAGGTTGTAATTATTATAGGAATTACAGGACTATTTCTATTTCTCTCTATACGATTTGTATTTCATATACCTTTGACTATTGGATGTTCTTATAGGCACTTTAGTATTGCCAGTGTAACAGTATAGCTTCCGTCCCTCTCCTCACTCCTACATGGGCTCGAACCAGGAACACAACGACAACAGCCACCCTCGAAGCTGCGTTACCCATGCAGAGCAAGGGGAACAACTACTCCAAGTCTCAGAGCGAGTGATGTTTGAAACGCTATTAGCGCGCACCCCGGTAACTAGCTAGCCATTTCACGTCGGCTACACCAGCCTAATCTCGGGAGTTGATAGGCTTGAAGTCATAAACAGCGCAATGCTTGAAGCACAGCGAAGAGCTGCTGGCAAAACGCACTAAAGTGCTGTTTGAATGAATGCTTACGAGCCTGCTGCTGCCTGCCACCGCTCAGTCAGACTGCTCAATCAAATCATAGACTTAATTATAACATAATAACACACAGAAATACGAGCCTTAGGTCATTAATATGGTTGAATCCCGGAAACTATCATCTCGAAAACAAAACATTTATTCTTTCAGTGAAATACAGAACCGTTCCGTATTTTATCTAACGGGTGGCATCCATATGACACAAATTCACCTGGTTAATATTGCCTGCTAACCTGGATTTCTTTTAGCTAAATATGCAGGTTTAAAAATATATACTTGTGTATTGATTTTAAGAAAGGCATTGATGTTTATGGTTAGGTACACGTTGGAGCAACGACAGTCCTTTTTCGCAAATGCGCACCGCATCGATTATATGCAACGCAGGACACGCTAAATAAACTAGTAATATCATGAACCATGTGTAGTTATAACTAGTGATTATGATTGATTGATTGTTTTTTTATAAGATAAATTTAATGCTAGCTAGCAACTTACCTTGGCTTCTTACTGCATTCGCGTAACAGGCAGTCTCCTCGTGAGGCAGGTGGTTAGAGGATTGGACTAGTAAACCATAAGGTTGCAAGATTGAATCCCCGAGCTGACAAGGTAAAAATCTGTCGTTCTGCCTCTGAACAAGGCAGTTAACCCACCGTTCCTAGGCTGTCATTGAAAATAAAAATGTGTTCTTAACTGACTTGCCTAGTTAAATAAAGGTGTTAAAAAAAATACAAAAATACAAAAATCGGCGTCCAAAAATACCGATTTCCGATTGTTATGAAAACTTGAAAATCGGCCATAATTAATCTGCCATTTCAATTAATCGGTCGACCTCTAGTAGACATCAGAAAAACAGGAAATTACTATGAAATGAATTTTTTTTCAGTTGTGTATATTACTTTGTTTCTATTTTATTACTTAATTTGTTTTCATTCCATAAAGTAATCCTCTCTGCTCAGGCAGTAGCAGTCAGGCCATCTAACATTGTGTTCCCCATACTGTAATGTCTTTAGTTATCCTATTTTTATTGAACAAATATTTAAATGCAACAATGTCAAAGATTTGATTGAGTTACAATTCATAAAGAAATCAGTCAATTGACAGACCCCATTAGACCCTAATCTATGGATTTTACCTGACTGGGCATACAGATACGCATCTGTTGGTCACAGATACTTTTTTTGTGTCTATATATGGTATATGTGGACAACCCTTCAAATGAGTGGATTCTACTATTTCAGCCACACCGTTGCTAGCAGGTGTATAAAAATCAAGCACACAGTCTTGCAATTTCCATAGTCAAATATTGGCAGTAGAATGGCCTTCCTAAAGAGCTGTGACTTTCAACATGGCATTGTCATAGGATGCCACCTTTCCAACTAGTCAGTTTATCACATTTCTGCCCTGCTAGAGCTGCCCCAGTCAACTGTAGGTGCTGTTATTGTGAAGTGGAAACATCTAGGAGACACAATGGCTCAGCTGAGAAGTGGTACGTTACACAAGCTCACAGAACGGGACCGCTGAGTGCTGGAGCACGTAGCGTGTAAAAATTGTCTGTCCTCAGTTGCAACACTCACTGAACTGTTCGTTGGGAACTATATGAAATGGTTTTCCATGGCCGAGCAGCCGCACACAAGCCTAAGATCACCTTGTGCAATGCCATGTGTTGGCTGGAGTGGTGTGAAGCTCACCGCCATTGGACTCTGGAGCAATGGAAATGCGATCTCTGGAGGGATGAATCGCGCTTCATCATCTGGGACTCCGACAGACAAATCTGGGTTTGGCGGATGCCAAGAGAACGCTACCTGCCCCAATGCACAGTGCCAACTGTAAAGTTTGTTGGAGGAGAAATAATGGTCTGGGGCTGTTTTTGATGGTTCAGGCTCCTTCCAGTGAAAGGAAATGAACGCTACAGCATACAATGACATTCTAGACAATTCTGTGCTTCCAACTTTGTGGCAACAGTTTGGGGACAGCCGTTTCCTGTTTCAGTATGACAATGCCCCCCGGGCTCATTACAGAAATGGTTTGTCGAGATCGGTGTGGAAGAACTTGACTGGCCTGCACAGAGCCCTGACCTCTGCCCCATCGAACACCTATGGGATGAATTAGAAATGCCGACTGCTAGCCAAGCCTAATCGTCCAATATCGGTGCCCGACCTCACTAATGCTCGTGGCTGAATGGAAGCAAGTCCTCGCAGCAATGTTCCAACATCTAGTGGAAAGCCTTACCAGAAGAGTGAAGCAGCAAAGGGGGGACCAACCAACTTTTATTGTCCTCAGCACAAGCTGCACCTGTGTAATGATCATGCGGTTTAATCCGATTCTTGATATGCTACAACTGGCAGGTGGATGGATTACCTCGGCAATGGAGAAATGCTCACCAACAGGGACGTAAACAAATTTGTGCACAGAATTTGAGATAAATAATATTTGTGCGTATGGAACATTTCTGGGATCTTTTATTTCATCTCATGAAACCAAAACTTTACATGTTGCATTTATATTTTTGTTCAGTGTAGCTAGCCTGCCTAAGTATGATGCAAAGCTGTCTGACAAAATAATTTTACTATTTCTTCTAGAGTAGAGAAGATATACTTTCACGGTCCCTCTCGTCATTATGTTGTGTACATTCCTCCCTCAACGCGGTCTGTGTGTATCTAACCTAACTTTGCGGGCGTAAAAGTGTATCCGTCCAGAGATCTGTATACAATGATGAGATGCTCATGTCTATGGCCTAACAATGGGGGCCGTTGTTCGAAAGGCGGGAAGGCAAGCGACAAGTTTAGGTCAAAAATAAAGCCAAAGAAACGCATTGGTATTATTTAGAACAGACTGTGGCGAGAGTGAAACCTCTGATCCGTCAGCCATAAAAAAAAAGTTTTAAATGGTGCAATGGATTATAGTCATTGTAGTTAATTACCACATTTCTGCACTGAACTAGGTTGAATATTAGTTTAATGAAACCTACAACTCAGCGTCCCACAGTTCTTGACTTGATTCCTCCAATTTATCTTATGAATGATTTTGTCTCTAGAGAAAATGAGTGTTGGGCTGACAAAAAATGAAAAAACTAAATGGAATTCAAGTATTGAACAGACTTCGGTCAATTAGTTGTTTAATAATCGAAAATTTGGTTAATCGCTCAGCACTACCTTTGAGCATGGTGAAGTTATTAATTAGGCATTGGATGGCGTATCCCAATCACTACAAAGATGCAGGTGCTTTCATAACTCAGTTGCCTGCGAGGAAGGAAACAGCTCAGGGATTTCCCTATATGGCCAATCATGATTTTAAAACCGTTACAGATTTGAATGGTTGTGATTTGAAAAAACTGCAGATGGCTCCACAACATTGTAGTTGCTTTCTAATTGACATTGTAAAAGGAGGAAGTCAAATCCAATCAAATATCAACATAACACATCACCACTCTTCATATTTTCAAGCATGGTGGTGGCATGCTTGTCATCGACAAGGACTAGAGTTTAGGATAAAAAGAAAAACAGAATACATCTAAGCACAGGCAAAATCCTAGAGGAAAACCGGGTTAAGTCTGTATTCCAACAGACACTGGGTGACAAATTCACATTTCAACAGTACAATAAGCTAAAACACAATGCTAAATCTACATTGGAGTTACTTACCAAGATGACATTGAATGTTCCTGAGTGGCCTAGTTACAGTTTGGACCTAAATCGTCTTGAAAATCTATGGCAAGACTTGAAAATGGCTTTCTAGCAAAGATCAACAACGAACTTGACAGAGCTTGAAGAATTTTTAAAAGAACGTGCAAATATTGTACAATCGATGTGTGCTAAGATCTTAATGAGTTACCCAAAGACTACATGTTTCTAACATGTATCATCTCAGGGGGTGAATACTTATCGAATCAATATAGTTTCATTTTTCATAATATTTTATAAAATGTTTGAATTTTTCTTCCACTGTGACAGAGTATTTTCTGTAGATTGACCAAAAATAACAAATCAATTTTTGCAGGGATACTGGAGTGATAGAGGTACAGTTGAAGTCGGAAGTTTACGGTTGGCGTCATTAGAACTAATTTTTCAACCACTCCACAAATTTCTTGTTAAGAAACCATCGTTTTGGCAAGTCGGTTAGGACATCTACTTTGTGCAAGACAATACATTTTTCCAACAATTGATTACAGACAGATTACTTCACTGTATCACAATTCCAGTGGGTCAGAAGTTTACATACACTAAGTTGACTGTGCCTTTAAACAGCTTTGAAATTCCAGAAAATGATGTCATGGCTTTAGAAGCTTCTGATAGGCTAATTGACATCATTTGAGTCAATTGGAGGTGTACCTGTGAATGTATTTAAATGCCTACCTTCAAACTAAGTGCCTCTTTGTTTGACAACATGGGAAAATCAAAAGAAATCAGCCAAGACCTCCACAAGTCTGGATCATCCATGGGAGCAATTTCCAAATGCCTGAAAGTACCACATTCAGCTGTACAAACAATAGTATGCAAGTATAAACTCCATGGGACCACGCAGCCTTCATACCGCTCAGGAAGGAGACGTGTTCTGTCTCCTAGATATGAACGTACCTTGGTGTGAAAAGTGCAAATCAATCCCAGAACAGCAGCAAAGGACCTTGTGAAGATGCTGGAGGAAACAGGTACAAAAGTATCCATATCCACAGTAAAACGAGTCCTATATCGACAAAACCTGAATGGCCGCTCAGCAAGGAAGAAGTCACTGCTCCAAAACCGTCATAAAAAAGCCAGACTACAGTTTGCAACTGCACATGGGGACAAAGATCGTACTTTTCTGAGAAATGTACTCTGGTCTGATGAAACAAAAATAGAACTGTTTGGCCATAATGACCATTGTTATGTTTGGAGGAAAAAGGGTGTGGAAGCATCATGTTGTGGGGGTGCTTTGCTGCAGGAGGGACTGGTGCACTTCAAATATATGGATATTTGAAGCGACATCTCAAGAGATCGGTCAGGAAGTTAAAGCTTGGTCACAAATGGGTCTTCCAAATGGACAAATGACCCCAAGCATACTTTCAAAGGTGTGGCAAAATGGCTTAAGGACATCAAAGTGAAGTTATTGGAGTGGCCATCACAAAGCCCTGACCGCAGTCCTATATCCTAGCATGTGCGAGCAAGGAGGCCTAACAACCTGACTCAGTTACACCAGCTCTGTCAGGAGGAATGGGCCAAAATTCACCCAACTTACTGTGGGAAGCTTGTGGAAGGCTACCCGAAACGTTTGACCCCAGTTAAACAATTTAAAGGCAATGCTACCAAATACTAATGGAGTGTATGTAAACTTCTGACCCACTGGGAATGTGATGAAATAAATAAAAAAATGAAATAAATCATCATCAATTTTTATGAGGATTAAATGTCAGGAATTGTGAAAAACTGACTTTAAATGTATTTGGCTAAGGTATGTAAACTTCCGACTTCAACTGTAGATAAAGTGCATACGGAAAATATTCAGACCCCTTTTTTTCCCACATTTTGTTACAGCCTTATTATAAAATATCTTAAAATATTTTTGTATTTCGATCTTGTCTCATCGCTGCAACTCCAATGGGCTCGGGAGGCGAAGGTCGAGTCATGCGTCCTCCGAAACATGACCCGGCAAACCACACTTCTTAACACCCACCCGCTTAACCTGGAAGCCAGCCAACCAATGTGTCGGAGAAAACATTGTTCACCTGATGACCGAGGTCAGCCTGCAGGCGCCCGGGCCTGTCACAAGGAGTTACTAGAGCGCGATGACCCAAGTAAAACCCCCCCGGCCAAACCCTCCTGTAACCCAGACAACGGACCAATTCTGCAATGCACTATGGGACTCCCAATCACGGCCGGTTGTGAAACAGCCCGGGAGCGAACCAGGGTCTGAAGTGAAGCCTCTATGACTGCGAAGCAGTGCCTTAGACCGCTGGCCACTTGGGAGCTCCCCTTTACGTTACACCCTTATTCTATAATTGATCAAATATTTACAATCTACATACAATACCCCATAATGACAAAACAAAAACAGGGTTTAAAATATTTTGGCAAATATATTAAAAATACAAAACTGAAATATCACATTTACATAAGTATTCAGACCCTTCACTCAGTACTTTGTTGAAGCACCTTTGGCAGCGATTACTGCCTTGAGTCTTCTTAGCTATGACGCCACACCTGTATTTGGGCAGTTTCTCCCATTCTTCTATGCAGATCCTCTCAAGCTCTGTCAGGTTGGATGGGGAGTGTCGCTGCACAGCTATTTTCAGGTCTCCCCAGAGATGTTCGATCAGGTTCAAGTCCAGGCTCTGTCTGGGCCACTCAAGGACATTCAGAGACTTGTCCTGAAGCTACTTCTGTGTTTTCTGGCTGTGTGCCTAGGGTCATTGTGAACCTTTGCCCCAGTCTGAGGTCCTGAGCACTCTAGAGCAGGTTTTCATCAAGGATCTCTATGTACATTGCTCCACTCATCTTTCCTCGATCCTGACCAGTCTCCCAGTCTCTTTCCCGCTGAATAACATCCACACAACAGGATGCTAACACCACCATGCTTCACTGTAGGGATGGTGCACGGTTTCCTCCAGACATGATGCTTAGCATTCAGGCCAACGAGTTCAATCTTGGTTTCATCAGACCAGAGAATTTTGTTTCTCATGGTCTGAGTGTCCATTAGGTGCCTTTTGGCAAACTCGAAGCGAGCTGTCATGTATCTTTTACTGAGGAGTGACTTCCATCTGGTCACTCTACCATAAAGGCCTGATTGGTGGAGTGCTTTAGAGATGGTTGTCCTTCTGAATGGTTCTCCACACTCAATGTGTTTGGGGACCTTCAGTGATGCTGACATTTTTTGGTATCCTTCCCAGATCTGTGCCTCAACACAATCCTATCTTAGAGCTCTACAGACAAATTATTTTAACCTCATGGCTTGATTTTTAGTCTGACATGCACTGTCAAATGTGGGACCTTACATAGACAGGTGTGTGCCTTTCCAAATAATGTCCGTGTGCCCCCCCCCCCCCCCCCTTAAGTCCACGATCAGCTCCTTGGTCTAACTGATGTTGAGGTAATTTGAGTGGGTCTAGGGTGTCTGGGATAATGGAGTTGATGTGTCCCATAACCTGCCTTTCATAGCAGCTAGTCATTGTGGCATGAGTCTGTTCGAGTGTCATTTCTGTATCTGTCGGTCTGGTGTCTGTCCATATAGTCTGTCTGGGTATGGCAGGTTGGTTCTAGTGGTGACTACAACTAGAACCAACCCAACCTAGAACCAACCTAGCCCCAAACCTGATAGCATCAACTTCATGACACAAAAACAAAGTAAGCACAATCTCTCCACCACGAAGAGCAATTTCCCACAAGCCATCTTGAGGTTACCCCTACAGTAGCAAACAACTGAGTTAATCCCCAAAGTGTCAAAGGCAAGAAAATGCCTCAAAGGGTACTATTGCTAACTACTGGAAAGTGTTTAACAGCAGCCTCTGTCCAAATGAGGTTGAGGCTAGTCAAGATGCTGGAATTTAGAGGATGAAACAGAGTCATCGATGATTTGCAGAAAGTGACAGTATGTGGTATTATTCCCAGACCTTCAATGCACAAGTGATACTAGTGTGACTTGGTTCAATTAGCCAATGTAAAGATGCCCATTGTTGTCTATGGCCCAGAGTTTTTTCTGATCGGGTCAGGAAAAACTCTTGGTCCTGATAATAAATGTTTGATGTTTTCAGAAAGAGAGAGACTCACGTTTGGCATAGAGCTCCCGACTGGACACACCCACCACCTCCATCTTGCGCAGGTCCTCCCTCATTCCAAACTCTTTGGGAGAGAGACAGAGACCGACAGACAGGCATGTGACAATGAAAGCCAAGGCAGATTGTGACAGTAGCCTAGTCATCAAAGCTATGTGTGCTTTAGCAAACTCCACTAGCATGACAACAAAATACAGGAGTTGGCATGACAATAAAAGCATGATACATGATGGCATGACAATAAAAGCACATTCAGATCTGGCCGCCTAGGCTTACAGTGCCTTGCGAAAGTATTCGGCCCCCTTGAACTTTGCGACCTTTTGCCACATTTCAGGCTTCAAACAAAGATATAAAACTGTATTTTTTGTGAAGAATCAACAACAAGTGGGACACAATCATGAAGTGGAACGACATTTATTGGATATTTCAAACTTTTTTAACAAATCAAAAACTGAAAAATTGGGCGTGCAAAATTATTCAGCCCCTTTACTTTCAGTGCAGCAAACTCTCCCCAGAAGTTCAGTGAGGATCTCTGAATGATCCAATGTTGACCTAAATGACTAATGATGATAAATACAATCCACCTGTGCGTAATCAAGTCTCCGTATAAATGCACCTGCACTGTGATAGTCTCAGAGGTCCGTCAAAAGCGCAGAGAGCATCATGAAGAACAAGGAATACACCAGGAAGGTCCGAAATACTGTTGTGAAGAAGTTTAAAGCCGGATTTGGATACAAAAGATTTCCCATGCTTTAAACATCCCAAAGAGCACTGTGCAAGCGATAATATTGAAATGGAAGGAGTTTCAGACCACTGCAAATCTACCAAGACCTGGCCATCCCTCTAAACTTTCAGCTCATACAAGGAGAAGACTGATCAGAGATGCAGCCAAGAGGCCCATGATCACTCTGGATGAACTGCAGAGATCTACAGCTGAGGTGGGAGACTCTGTCCATAGGACAACAATCAGTCGTATATTGCACAAATCTGGCCTTTATGGAAGAGTGGCAAGAAGAAAGCCATTTCTTAAAGATATCCATAAAAAGTGTTGTTTAAAGTTTGCCACAAGCCACCTGGGAGACACACCAAACATGTGGAAGAAGGTGCTCTGGTCAGATGAAACCAAAATTAAACTTTTTGGCAACAATGCAAAACGTTATGTTTGGCGTAAAAGCAACACAGCTGAACACACCATCCCCACTGTCAAACATGGTGGTGGCAGCATCATGGTTTGGGCCTGCTTTTCTTCAGCAGGGACAGGGAAGATGGTTAAAATTGATGGGAAGATGATGGAGCCAAATACAGGACCATTCTGGAAGAAAACCTGATGGAGTCTGCAAAAGACCTGAGACTGGGACGGAGATTTGTCTTCCAACAAGACAATGATCCAAAACATAAAGCAAAATCTACAATGGAATGGTTCAAAAATAAACATATCCAGGTGTTAGAATGGCCAAGTCAAAGTCCAGACCTGAATCCAATCGAGAATCTGTGGAAAGAACTGAAAACTGCTGTTCACAAATGCTCTCCATCCAACCTCACTGAGCTCGAGCTGTTTTGCAAGGAGGAATGGGAAAAAATGTCAGTCTCTCGATGTGCAAAACTGATAGAGACATATCCCAAGAGACTTACAGCTGTAATCGCAGCAAAAGGTGGCGCTACAAAGTATTAACTTAAGGGGGCTGAATAATTTTGCACGTCCAATTTTTCAGTTTTTGATTTGTTAAAAAAGTTTGAAATATCCAATAAATGTCGTTCCACTTCATGATTGTGTCCCACTTGTTGATTCTTCACAAAAAATACAGTTTTATATCTTTATGTTTGAAGCCTGAAATGTGGCAAAAGGTCGCAAAGTTCAAGGGGGCCGAATACTTTCGCAAGGCACTGTATATGAGAAATTTGCACATCCCAAATCCCAAAGCTACGCTAACACAATAATGGACTGGATACTATGAATAAAGGAAGAAATCCAAATCCAAATCCTTGTATACCAGGCAAATTCAAAATCTGGACCTCAACCAGTTCGTTCCACTGCTGATTTTCATTATTCCCCTCTAACCAAGGACTGATTTGGACCTGGGACACCAGGTGGGTGTAAGACAGAAAACCAGCAGTATTCCAGACCTCAAGGCTGGTCTGCATATCTACAGTGAACATATCATAGCTGCCTTGCTCACCATGTTTACATGATGACTTAGCTACTAGAAATCACATTGCTCTCAAATTAAAAAATGCCAGTGGACACTACTGCTCCACTTGGCAGATGTCCCAATGGCAGAGCCAATATCAGGCTGGTGCGTCTTGTACCCACAAGAACTATGGCTTTCACTGAGAAACCACTCATGCAAACGTGCATTGTTGAACTACAAGGTTCTTAAAAGTTGTAATGTACTTTTATTTGAATTTCAGTTAGATTTCAGACTTGATTTAGTTGTTTTCAGTTTGATAAAACCTTTCATTTTTATCTTATTTAATTTCAAGATTATGGACAGAAAGTAGCCCATGCAGCCTTATTCTAAAATGTATTAAATGATTGTCTTCCTCATCAATCTACACACAATAACCCATAATGACAAAGTGAAAACAGGTTTAAAAATGTTGCCAAATATATTAAAAATAAAAAACAGAAATATTTACATAAGAATTTAGATATCGGAATCGGATAATATTAGCTAAAAATGCAAACATCGGTGTCGGCCCGATGTCTAGTTTAACGTAGTTGTGAAAAACCGATGACAAAGCTGACATGCATACCTACAGTTGAAGTAGGAAGTTTACATATACCTTAGCCAAATATATTTCAAGTCAGTTTTTCACAATTCCCAATATTTAATCCTAGTAAAAATTCCCTGTCTTAGGTCAGTTAGATCACCACTTCATTTGAATGTGAAATGTCAGAATTATAGTAGAGAGAATGATTTATTTCAGCTTATTTATTTATTTCACCACACTCCCAGTGGGTCAGAAGTTTACATACAGTGGGGCAAGAAAGTATTTAGTCAGCCACCAATTGTGCAAGTTCTCCCACTTAAAAAGATGAGAGAGGCCTGTCATTTTCATCATAGGTACACTTCAACTATGACAGACAAAATTAGGAAAACAAATCCAGAAAATCACATTGTAGGATTTTTATTTTTTTTATTTTTATGAATTTATTTGCAAATGATGGTGGAAAATAAGTATTTGGTCACCTACAAACAAGCAAGATTTCTGGCTCTCACAGACCTATAACTTCTTCTTTAAGAGGCTCCTCTGTCCACTCCACCTGTATTAATGGCACCTGTTTGAACTTGTTCAGTATAAAAGAAACCTGTCCACAACCTCAAACAGTCACACTCCAAACTCCACTATGGCCAAGACCAAAGAGCTGTCAAAGGACACCAGAAACTAAATTGTAGACCTGCACCAGGCTGGGAAGACTGAATCTGCAATAGGTAAGCAGCTTGGTTTGAAGAAATCAACTGTGGGAGCAATTATTAGGAAATGGAAGACATACAGGACCACTGATAATCTCCCTCGATCTGGGGCTCCACGCAAGATCTCACCCCGTGGGGTCAAAATGATCACAAGAGCGGTGAGCAAAAATCCCAGAACCACACGGGGGACCTAGTGAATGACCTGCAGAGAGCTGGGACCAAAGTAACAAAGCCTACCATCAGTAACACACTACGCCGCCAGGGACTCAAATCCTGCAGTGCCAGACGTGTCCCCCTGCTTAAGCCAGTACATGTCCAGGCCCGTCTGAAGTTTGCTAGAGAGCATTTGGATGATCCAGAAGAAGATTGGGAGAATGTCATATGGTCAGATGAAACCAAAATATAACTTTGGTAAAAACTCAACTCGTCGTGTTTGGAGGACAAAGAATGCAGAGTTGCATCCAAAGAACACCATACCTACTGTGAAGCATGGGGGTGGAAACATCATGCTTTGGGACTGTTTTTCTGCAAAGGGACCAGGACGACTGATCCGTGTAAAAGAAAGAATGAATGGGGCCATGCATCGTGAGATTTTGAGTGAAAACCTCCTTCCATCAGCAAGGGCATTGAAGATGAGACGTGGCTGGGTCTTTCAGCATGACAATGATCCCAAACACACCGCCCGGGCAACGAAGGGGTGGCTTCGTAAGAAGCATTTCAAAGTCCTGGAGTGGCCTAGCCAGTCTCCAGATCTCAACCCTATAGAAAATCTTTGGGGGGAGTTGAAAGTCCGTGTTGCCCAGCAACATCCCCAAAACATCTAGAGGAGATCTGCATGGAGGAATGGGCCAAAATACCAGCAAGTGTGTGAAAACCCTGTGAAGACTTACAGAAAACGTTTGACCTCTGTCATTGCCAACAAAGGGTATATAACAAAGTATTGAGATAAACTTCTGTTATTGACCAAATACTTTATTTCCACCATAATTTGCAAATAAATTCATTAAAAATCCTACAATGTGATTTTCTGGATTTTTTTTCTCATTTTGTCTGTCATAGTTGAAGTGTACCTATGATGAGAATTACAGGCTTCTCTCATCTTTTTAAGTGGGAGAACTTGCACAATTGGCGGCTGACTAAATACTTTTTTGCCCCACTGTGTGTGTGTGTGTGTGTGTGTGTGTGTGTGTGTGTGTGTGTGTGTGTATATATATATATATATATATACACACACACACATATATACACACACACACCTAAAAGGGGTCCTAAAATTAAAAGCCAAATAGCTAAATGATCCACAGTTTGACCATTTTAACATAATTCCAAATGTCAGCTTTTTCAGAATTGCAGAAAATGAGCTTACATTTCTTTTTAAATCCTTGGTCCTTCAAATTAAAACAAAATCAAGTTGGTTGTGTATTTAATATAGGCAATCTCAATAAATAAAAAATACATCAAATGTGAAAAAGGGGCCATGGGGAAACAAGGATGGGAAACCATGCTATAGACTAACCTGTGGAGCAAATACTGTCAATTAATTCCCGTATGATAAAACGTCACATTTCGCATAGGACATGATAGCAGCGAATTAATGATTCTTCTCTCTGAAATGACAATGAGCGATCACTATTATTTACCCTCCGTGCATCGCCTTCTCCAGATGGTTTCCGTGTTGAGAATTTGCCTGAATTTCTTGCAGACGAGGGCCAGGTTTGGTAACTCCGTGCCCGGAAGAGATGAGAATACTTCCACTAAAATCTCTGGGGGCAGATCCAACAGGGACTGCGGGTTCGGTGGTACGGTGCTTGCACTGTCAGCAGTGGCTTCAGCAGCGGCTTCATGGGCCACGCTCGGCCCTGCCGCAGCAGAGTTTTCCGGGCCGCCGGTGACGGATTGTGTCTCACCCACAATCCGCTCCCCTTCCTCCTCGTCCATATCGGAGTCGCTTCCCTGATCCTGTTGATTATGCCGCTGACGCCGCCTGCACCTCCGAGACTGACCCACTCCGCAGAGTCTGGCACACACAGCCATCCGCAGTAGTCACCAAAGGGATAACATTACAACAGAATGTTTAGTTATACAAATCTTTGACATTACTGCACCACAACAACTGCAGTATCGACAACCTCCCTGTCCAAGCGAGCCTGGGCGGAAACACGTGACGCAAAGTCAACGTGTTCTTCTTCGTCTTCGGTATAATGGCGTTCGCAACAATTATAGGTGCATTCCGCCATCTACTGTACAGGTTGTTAATAAAGATGCCAAAGGGAAGAAATGCGGGGTTAAATTATAATAATATATATAGAAAAAAGAATCCATACAAACTACCCATAACATTTTAATTCAACTAAATCAGCCTGCTTTTCTATTCCAATCAGGTCCCAACACAGGCTCAGAAAGATCCTGCGATGGGGGGACATTTCCTGGTGACAGTAGTCCTTGCTCTAGATGGATAAAAACCTGTTTTGGCATGGACATTGTCATTGAGGGCATCCACTATTTTAAAGTAGTCAACTGGGTGGGCCTCCTATCGCTGAAGGAAGGATCACATGATACCATTTGGGATATCAGGAGGGATCAGCCAATGAATTATACTCAATTTGAATGGCCCTCCAACTGGTAATTACTAGTGGCAAGGCCGGTCCTCCCATTAGGCAAGATTCACACTTGAATTTTGTGAGTCATTTTGGCAATTGGTTCCTCCAGCGCCCCTAATCGACTACTACATTGCCGGCAGCTCATAGCAATTGATGCAGTTCCCACCCCCTTCCCATTCCTGCTTCTCCGAAGTTCACTCCCACTATCCTTGGTAGCGATGGTGATATGTGTGTGTGTTTTTGGGATTATCCAATTGTGAAACATTGATCAAAATGAATCTGCCAATTAAACTATTGTATTGTTTTTAAATGTTTGTGTGAGGTAGACGATTAGTGATTAAGGCAGTAGCCTAACCTAGTCTGTTAACGTTAGCTAGCTACCAGTGGAAATTATTTCAGCTAAAAGTAATCTATAGAGAATGAAATGATAAAATATACAGACCACAAATTCCAAATTGGCTATACTCAAACTCTTTAACATCATCCTCAGTTCTGGCATCTTCCTCAATATTTGGAACCAAGGACTGATCACCCCAAACCACAAAAGCGGAAACAAATTTGACCCCAATAACTACTGTGGGATATGCGTCCTCTGCATTATCATTAACCGCAGACTCGTACATTTCCTCAGCGAAAACAATGTACTGAGCAAATGTCAAATTGGCTTTTTACCAAATTACCGTACGTATTCACCCTGCACACCTTAATTGACAAACAAACAAACCAAAACAAAGGCAAAGTCTTCTCATGCTTTGTTGATTTCAAAAAAGCTTTTGACTCAATTTGGCACAAGGGCCTGCTTTACAAATTGATGGAAAGTGGTGTTGAGAGAAAAACAAACAACATTATAAAATCCATGTACACAAACAACAAGTGTGCTGTTAAAATGGGCAAAAAACACATACATTTCTTTCCACGGGGCCGGGGGGTGAGAAAGGGATGCAGCTTAAGCCCCACCCTATCAACTAATTGGCGAGGGCACTAGAACAGACTGCAGCACCCGGCCTCACCCTACTAGAATCTGAAATCAAATGTCTGTTTGCTGATGATATGGTGCTTCTGTCCCCAACCAAGGAGGGCCTACAACAGCACCTACATCTTCTGCACAGATTCTGTCAGACCTGAGTCCTGACACTAAATCTCAGTAAGACATAAATAATGGTGTTCCAAAAAAGGTCCAGTTCCCAGGACCATGAATACAAATTTCATCTAGACACTTGCCCTAGAACACACAAAAAACTATACATACCTTGGCCTAAACATCAGCGCCACAGGTAACTTCCACAAAGCTGTGAACGATCTGAGAGAAAAGGCAAGAAGGGCCTTCTATATCATCAAAAGGAACATACAATTCGACATACCAATTAGGATCTGGTTAAAAATACTTGAATCAGTTACAGAACCCATTGCCCTTTATGGTTGTGGGGTCTGTTGTCTGCTCACCAACCAAGAATTCACAAAATGGGACAAACACCAAACTGAGACTCTGCATACAGTATTCTGCAAAAATATCCTCTGCGTACAACGTAAAACACAAAATAATACAGAATTAGGCAGACACCCGCTAATGATCAAAATCCAGAAAAGAGCTGTTAAATTCTACAACCACCTAGAAGGAAGCAATTCCCAAACCTTCCATAACAAAGCCATCACCTACAGTGAAATAAACCTGGAGAAGAGCCCCCTAAGCAAGCTAGTCCTAGGGCCCTGTCCACAAACACAAACAGACCCCACAGAGCCTCAGTACAGCAACACAATTAGACCCAACCAAATCATTAGAAAACAAAAAGATAATTACTAGACACATTGGAAAGAATTTACAGAAAAAAGACCAAATTAGAATACTATTTGGCCCTAAACAGAGAGTACACAGTGGGAGAGGAAATCTTTGACTATGTAGAGACTCAGTGAGCATAGCCTTGCTATTGGGAAAGGCCTCCGAAGGCAGACCTGGCTCTCAAGAGAAGAAAAGGCTATGTGCACACTTCCCACAAAATGAGATGGAAACTGAGCTGCACTTCCTAACCTCCTACCATTTTTATATTAGAGACACATATTTCCCTCAGATTACACAGTCCCAGAAAGAATTAGAAAACAAATCCAATTTTGATAAACTCCCTTATCTATTGGGTGAAATACCACGGTGTGTAATCACAGCAGCAAGATGTGTGACCTGTTGCCTCAAGAAAAAGGCAACCAGTGAAGAACAAACACCATTGTAAATTAAACTTATGTTTATGTTTATTTATTATGCATTTTGTACTTTAACTATTTGCACATCATTACAACACTGTATATTTTCATAATATGACATTTGAAATGTCTTTATTATTTTGGAACTTTTGGAAGTGTAATGTTTACAGTTAATATTTTTCAATTGAAATTGAATTGATTTGCAACCAAATTTGCTACCATGTCTAAGAGACATAAACTATCAGGAAGCGAATATAAAAAACAAATGAGAAAATAGGCATAATCTCTGAACCAAAGAGATTCGCGAAGGAAATTTCTCAGCATGCAGTAAGGGCCATCAACCGGTGTGGAGAACAACAAGTCTCCGAGAACAGGCCATTCAATTGCAGAGACTGACGAGCCCCCGTTCGCCGGTTCTAGCAGCGAAGAGGGTAAACCGGAGGAGTCCAGCCATCCACTTCCAACGATGATGACAGCTCTCTGGGGGCACAAGAAGAGGTGGCCGCACCAGGCCTAGCCACACTTCCAAACAATGCTAGCGGAGCCGGAGACGCTACTATCTGGGACCCGGACTCAGATTCGTTGCTCCACGTCCCCGATAACAGTTGTGCTGCTGCTAAATCCAAATCCCAGACAAAAATATAAAAGATCCCGGTGAGTGACCATAAGATATGAATGGATCTTTACGGGATATGTTAGTGCCGGTTGGGCCATATCAACATAAGGAGGGGAATTTCCCAAGAGATAAGGTGGCCAACTACAATAGGAGCATGGCGAACAGAGAGAGGGTGGAGAGACCATAGCTCGTCTATTCCAAGCAAAACGATGCAGCCTTCTATTTTTGCTGCAAAAACTTTTTTCACACACGTGCAAACCTGCGCTGGTCAGGGATGGAACCAGGGACTGGCATAATCTGTGTCACCCCCTCAGCTCGCATGAGAAGTTGCATGATAGTTTCCAGAGGTGGAAGGAGCTGGAGATCAGGCTGGTGTCCAAGCAAACTCAGATGCTTTGATTTCAGGACCATGGACAGCTACAAAATGTACAATAATAATAATTACGTTTGTGGAAAACCTGGGTATCTTTGAAGAAATCGTGAAGGAGCATGTAAGGAGAGTGTACTCCAAAGAAACACATGAGCACTACCTCTGTAAAATAATCCAGAACGAAATCATTGCCATGCTGGCAGCAGACTGATATCCAGCAGACAGCGTGCAGTGAGCTAAAAGCAGCCAAATATGTTTGCTCTGTCCCAATCCCAAACTAATATCACCCAGGAATACACTGGGTATGACACCTCTCCTTCAGCTCTCCACCTTTCCTTTCCTCTCTTCTTCTCTCCACTCTCATCCAAGACCTAGGTCAAGTGACCTTCTCTGTTCGCAATGGCATCAGTGACGGAACTAGAGTTTTATACAGGGGGTGGCCAAGGTTACTTCAGGAGGTCCATAAACCATGACAGAAAAATAGTGTGTAACCCTAACCTGGCATCTAAGGAGCATGAATGAATCCTATGATTGCTGATTAGAGGTAGAAGTGATAATTCACATAACCTGGAGTTCTTCAATGTGGCAGATAGTGTGGTCCAAAAGGGTTACTTCACTAGAATACTTTAACATACTATGAATAGTCATTGTCTCTACCTCGGAACTGCAGCTCAATTTCTTTCTCTCTCTCACACACACACACACTGTACTCACATACTGAAGAGACTTGGGTCACTCTGTTTTCATGAATATAAAATCTGGGTCTATAAGTGTTGAACATCCAAAATATTTTCAGAAAATAAATCTCAAGCACCAAGGAGATAATATAGCATTTTTGTGTTGCATAAATTGCATAGTTTATTTACAAAAAAGTACATTTACAAAAAAACACTGCAATTTGACATACCAGGTATCAAGCAGAAATGTGCTTCAAAAATATAATTCATTTTGGTGCCCATCAATATAGTATCAAATTATTCTCATATATATCATGTTAACTAATAGCAAAGAAACATTTTGCAATTGGCCAAATCAAGACCAAATTAAAACTGTGTGACATGATACCCTTTGGATTTATAATATTAGAATGTCAGTGTACTAGCTAGTACACAGTGCAGGTTTTAATCATGATCAGAGGGAACGCCTTAGTGCCAAATTATCCTAGGTAGATTTAAAACTGCATAAGTCTGCGGTTATGGTGAGAACTGGCTAAATGTTTCACAAACTCATCCATGTTGAGGGAGCGTGCCCGCCTTGACTCAACACTGAGAATTCCGAGGTGACTTAACCTGTCATCAACCATAAGTACAGTAGTAAGTACAGTTTTCCTCCACTTTCTTTTTCCGGTCCTCATTTCTGACATCTAACATTGAGTTGCTGTCAATAGTCCATTTATGCTGATTCCAAGCATACATAGCACTGATCTGATGCTCTGCCTTCGAAGGTAACTTAAACCCAGAATCATTAAACAGCACCTTTTTCCAGTTACAAAAACCTGACTGATGTGAAGGCAGATTCAGGTAGATTGGGCAGAGAAACATGCCTACAGGTGAAACAATAAGTCAAATGTTGACTTACAGAATTTTCAAGCCATGGATTGTCCGTATACCAGGAGCTGTTGAAAGCCCTTTTCCTAGTACCATGCTGAGTTCTGGAAAATGTTTTAAAACACAGCTGTACAGGACCCTCGACTCTGGATCTTGAAATGTCTGACATACACATTAAATAATATGTCACATCTCTATGGAAATGTAGAATTAAAGGTCCCCAAAACACACACATCCCTGGGTCGCTCCTCTTTTCAATTCGCTGCAGGTAGCGACTGGAACGAGCTGCACTCAAACAACACATCTCTTCATTTCAAACACTAAATCATGGACACTCTTACTGACAGTTGTGGCTGCTTCGTGTGATGTATTGTTGTCTCTACCTTCTTGCCTTTGTGCTGTTGTCTGTGTCCAATAATGTTTGTACCATGTTTTGTGAGGCACCATGTTGTGCTGCTGTCATGTTGTGTTGCTACCATGTTGTTGTCATGTACTGTTGCTAACATGCTGTATTGTCATATGTTGCTGCCATACTGTGTTGTTGTCTTAGGTCTTTCTTTGTGTAGTGTTGTGTTGTCTCTCTTGTAGCGATGTGTGTTTTGTCCAATATTTTTATTTTTAATCCCAGCCCCCATCCCTGCAGGAGGCCTTTTGCCTTTTGGTAGGCTGTCATTGTAAATAAGAATAAATTGTTCTGAACTGACTTGCCTAGTTAAATAAAGGTTTTTAAAAAAGAAGGGGGAAAAGGTGTCTGTCTGGGTGGAAAGGTACATTTCGAAAGTGCCATGCTTAGATTCATAAAGATGTCTAGGATGTAATTATTTGCAAACAGTGTTGCAAACAAGACACTCTAGTTTGACATTGGAGAAATATGGTAAGAATGCTAATATCTCTGTCCATTCTTCCCTGAAACTTCTATTTTCATTATCCATCTGTCTTTTGAGACTGTTTTAGCCCGACATTTTCATTTGATTGCAAGCTGTTTTTCCCCAATCAACACAAACAGAAATATAAAAAACGAATTTAATAGAGACATTGGTGATTTTATCAATATAATCAGATTGAAAATATTAGGCTATGTTATTGATATTGAACTGATTATATAGCCTACTAACCAGATGTGTTGAAAATTGTCCCAAGGCCAAAACTATTGCCAACCCCTCCTGTACATAGTTTAGCATTAGCGGGGATAGGAAAGGGCAGCAGTTTTTTGTCTTGCGTAGGGCGGAAGAACTTCCAGGACCAGGCCTAACTAGTGGGAAAGGTGTTTACCATTCTTGAGCTCCGACTTCTCCTACATGGTGACCTCTGACTTCATCTACTAATGAAATTACCTTGATAACAGCATTTTCTGCAATTAAATGCAATTACAAAACTTAATTTAAAAAATGTAGTCTATTCATATGGTTTTTGAACACTATAATTGGTGTACAGGCCTGATAGCTGTACTTTTAGTTGATCGTTTACACAGCTTGATGTCCATTAGTCGATTAGGCGTTTCTCAACAAGTTCATATCACGTGAATGCATCCAACTGGTATTTATGACTGGTAAATTCCCACCTCCCACTTGGAGCTCAGGGATGAAAGACAAGTTTCCCACTAGTAATTAGGGCCGTTAAAATAGATATTTCCCTCTCATGTGGTAAACGTAGAGAATGAGATGTATATATTATTTATACATGTCCCTTTATGGCATCTGTGAGTGCACAGGCAGCGCCATTAAGGCATCTCCATTTTGAAGTAGTACATTTTTTGCCCTTCTACTACTTCTGAGTTGGCAAACAACCTGAATGAGAGCATACTGCCATCTAGAGTGTGTTGTTTGAACAGATATAAAGCAAAGGATGGCAAATGACAGCCATCTGCAGTTATGGAATGTTTGCACACGAATATAATTAATTGGCTGATCCCTTCTGATTACCCGGCTGGAATCATGTGATCCTGCCTTCACCCATAGGAAGTCCCACCCAGTTGATTACTTTAAAATGGTGAAGCCCTCAATGGCAATGCCCATGGACATTAAAGAAGAAGAAAGGCGATGTCCATGTCAAAACAGGTTTTATCCATCAGAACAGAGTTTCACAACTGGCAGCCCATGGGTGATTTTATTCCACCCCATAAAGAATTCCCACGCACAATAAGAAAGATAACCAGTGCTTTCAGAAAGTATTCAGACCTCTTGACTTTTCCACATTTTGTTATGTTACAACCTTATTCTAAAATGTATTTCAAAAAATAATAATCCTCATCAATCTACACACAATACCCCATCTCTGTACTTTGCTCCGTTCACCTATCCCTCGATCCTGTCTAGTCGCCCAGTCCTTGTTGCTGAAAAAAATGCTGCCATCCCCATGCTTCACCGTAGGGATGGTGCCAGGATTCCTCCAAACATGACGCTTGGCATTCAGGCCAAAGAGTTCAATCTTGGTTTCATCAGACCAGAGAATCTGGTTTGTCATGGTCTGAGAGTGCTTTTAGGTGCCTTTTGGTGAGGAGTGGCTTCCGTCTGGCCATTCTACCATAAAGGCATGATTGGTGGAGTGCTGCAGAGATGGTTGTCCTCCTGGAAGGTTCTCCCATCTCCACAGACGAACTGTGGAGCTCTGTCAAAGTGGCCATAGGGTTCTTGCTCACCTCCCTGACCAAGGCCCTTCTCCCCCGATTGTTCAGTTTTGCCAGGCGGCCAGCTCTAGAAAGAGCCTTGGTGGTTCCAAACTTCTTCCATTTAAGAATGATGGCGTCATTAACTCGCCGATTTATGCATTGATATAATCTGGATACGTTTTATATATTTATTTCAAAATATAAAGCAAACAATAGATATCCTTTTTGCCTTTTTCTTTAACAAAGGGTATGTTGTACCCTCACTCAATTCGAGCCCTGGTTTTAGTCAAACACACCAAGCCCTTCCCAGACACGGAGGTATTTAATCAGTGCATGTGACCGTACTGGAGTATTTGGCTATACCGAAATCTATGGATAGGATAATTGTGTCTGTCAAACAGGTAGGCTTACCACTTACCAAGATGAAGAAATATGCTCCAATTATATATGTTTATGCCCATAATTTTTTGGGGGTGCACACGTGCAAATATAGGAGGTCCCTTACCAGGCAGAAAGGAATTTTACTTTAACCCCTGCATGGGAGAGTTACACTGTTGCTATCACTATGCAACCTACTACCTATAGTAGGAAAACGAGTTTATTATTAATAATATCACACCTGTTATCACACATGGCACGACCACATCATTGTTACAATTATAATAAAAAATAACACTTTTATATAACATATTTAACATATATTTGAATATTCATGTACACTGTAAAACAGAGTAAGATCATTTGAGCTTTGGAAACAAGTGCTCTCATAAATGCATGGTGGGCCTCGTTTTGCTGGAGCAGTGTAAATTAAGCTTTATGCTAATTACCATACCTTAACGAATTTCGTTCATTTACATATCTAATTTATGTATTTCGTCAACACCTATAGAGTGTTTTATTTTCCTTGCTGTGGTGCTGCATTGCAGTCAGAGATGTTTTCTCTCGGGTAGCTGTCCATGGTCCTGAAATCAAATAATTTGAGTTTGCTTGGACACCAGCCTGATCTCCAGCTCATTCAATCTCTGGAAACGATTTAGGGGGTCATGCGACTTCTCATGCGAGCTGAAGAGGTGGCACAGATTTTCCAGTCCCTGATTCCATCCCTGTCCTCGTAGGCTTGTAATTCCCCACATCGGCTGATGGAAATTGCTGCACGCTGAGAAATTTCACCAGCGAATTTCTTTGGTTTAGAGATTGTGCCTCTTTTGTCGTAGTTTTTAAAAATGTTATATTCGCTTTCTGATAGTTTTTTTTCTCTTAGACATGGTAGCAACTTGTTTCAAATCTCTAAAGATTACTTATAGCTAAAATGATATTCACTAGTAGTAGCTAGCTAACGTTAACAGGCTAGGTTAGGTTACTGCCTTAATCACTAATCATCTTCCTCACACACAAACATAAAAGAAAAACACAATCATTTAACTGGCAGATTCACTTTTATGAATGTTTCACAAATTGGATAATCCCATATAAACACACACATCACCATCGCTACCAAGGATAGTGGGAGTGAATTTCGAGAGAAGCGGAAATGGGGTGGGGGCGGGAACTGCATCAACGTTATGAGCTGGTGGCTAGAATGCCGCGGGCGGTGTAGTAGTCGATCAGGGGCGCCGGAGGGCGGCAGTCAATTGTCAAAATGCCGCCCCAAATTCAAGTGTCGCCACTAATCTTGCCTAATGGGAGGGCCGGGCTTGCAGGATGCACCTGAGCTCAATTTCGAGTCTCATAGCAAAGGGTCTGAATACTTATGTAAATAAGGTATTTCTGTTTGTTTTTTAATAAATTTGCAAACATTTCTAAAAACCTGTTTTCGCTTTGTCTTTATGGGGTATTGTGTGTAGATTGATGAGAAATAAAAACATATTTGAATACATTTTAGAATAAGGCTGTAACTTAACAAAATGTGGGAAAAGGGAAGAGGTCTGAATACTTTCCGAATGCACTGTATGTGAATGTATACATACGTAAGCAAGGTTTGAAATTATTATGTTTTAGTCTAATGTTATATCTGTTTGAGCTACGTGTTGTCAATTTTCAGTCTACAAATTATTTGTAATTATGTTCCGGGCCCTGACCATCCGCTCAAGAAAAAAACCGTCCCACGGCTGAATCTAGTTGATGATCCCTGATCTGGAGTCCTCTGAAGCAATGGTCGTAAATGTCCACTTAATTACGAATGCAGCATTACATACGGGACTTCTCAATGTATATATATGTTTCATCATGCAACACGTGCGATATAACTTGTGTCTAAATTAAATTAACCGACATGGATGGAAAAATGCAATATATATATATATATATATACACGCACGTGTTGCATGATATAACTTCTCTAAATTAATTTAACCTAGATGGATGGAAAAATTCGAGCCAGCCAGGAGTCGAACCTAGAATCTTCTGATCCGTAGTCAGACGCGTTATCCATTGCGCCACTGGCCCACAGCCATCCGGTATAACCTACGCCTATTTAAAGGAATTTTCGCCGTCATCACGTGATGAATTCATTTCATACAGAGTTAGCAGATGTTAATGCGAGTGTAGCGAAATGCTTGTGCTTCTAGTTCCAACAATGCCATAATATCTACCAAATTCACAACAACTACCTTATACACTCCAAATGAACAATAGCTTCTTTCTTGAAAAGGTCGCCTGGAGACTGCTTCACTTGACTCTTCACTCTGGAGACTGCTTCACTTGCTTTGGCAATGTTAACATATGTTTCCCATGCCAACAAAGCCCCTTGAATTGAAATGTAATTGACTGCCGATGGCTAGGTAGCTAGCTAGCTAGCTGACGTTAGTGCAACAGGTGTTGAACGGTTTCCTGCATCACCTCTTCCTATGACGGGTTTGATCGAACTTCGTAGCTAGCAAGCGAGAAAACATTTTCATATATCTTCTGCTAACGTTACCTTCCCTGCCACGGTCGGATAAATTATCCAGCTAACACAACATGGGAATATGCATATTTCACTAATATAACTAGCTACTCGTTGGAAATTCGGGTTGCTAAGTTTAGCTCTTAGTAAGTCGTCTGTTGCTTTTCACGAGAAAAAAATTGACATGCAGGGCGTTCCAAACATACACAGGGAGCCAATCACTGGCATGCAAACAATAACGACAGGAAAATGTTTGCTGGTGGGAATTTCGTTGGTGACTCAAAACAACAACAAAAAGCATTGAGCTAAAGCTAGCTAGCTATCACACCAAACACACGTGTGTAAGTTACTGTACATGGATCGTTCAAGACGATCCAGCTAACGCGGCGTGACTCAACGTTTTGACCCTCACCTCTCTCTGCCACCAGTAGCAGCTATATTCATTTAGTAGCAAGTGACTCGAAACTTAGCATCAGCCTTATATAATAAAATAAAGACCAATCAATATCCGAACTTAAACAGTAAGACGAATAATCATTTCACTGCATTAATTATTTTTTCTTAGTCGTCCACAATATTTAATTAATGAACATAGACGGTGTGGGCGTGGAGGATACGTGTGCTAGCTGTTTTCCAAGTACAAGCGGTCTTCTCTGACGTTACCTGACCATCGCTCCAGCTAGCTACCTTTCGCCAGGTTAGTTATAAATAAGGGCAACCAACAAGTAACTTTAGATACCATTAGCTAGCTGCCTTCCTTCAATACTTGGTGGCTTTACTGACAGACAAGACATAACTCATATTAAAAGCCACCAAGCATCGACCTAAAGGCTAAGCTAGCTATCATACCAAACAAGTGTGTGTGCCTGTACAACAAGGATCCTTCAAAACTATCCAGCCCCAACTAACACGGCTTGACATACCACGTTTTGACCACATCACCCTCTCTCTGCCATCAGGTGAGTATGAATTATCAACAATTGTCTATATGCTGTAGGCAGCTACCTATAGGTGGTCATTCTCTTCCCTCCACCTATAATAATGGCAGAGATTAAATTAAGATCTTTCAACCATTCAATTATTCTCAATGGTAATTAGTGAGTATATATATCTGTAGATAATTAGGTGGAGGTGTATGGCCACCACTACACCTGCACCGCTGGGTGAGATCGAAGCTGGCAGTGTTAAGTGACACAAACACAGATAGGCAGGCACAACACTTCTGCCATTCCCTGCCTTGTATGGTATGGCTTTGTATACTGAACAAAAATAAGCACAACATTTAACGATTTTACTGAGTTTTATATAAGGAAATCAGTCAATTGAAATAAATTCATTAGGCCTTAATCTATGGATTTCACATGACTGGGCAAGATCACAGCCATGTGTAGGCCTGGGAGGGCATAGGCCCACTTAGTGGGGAGCCAGGCAATCAGAATGACTTTTCCCCCCACAAAGGCTCTCAACTGACTCTACAGTGCTACTCCTACATCACCTATGTGTAGGTATAGCCTCATGTTGACGTAATCTATGCAGCCATTGTCTGCCAACAGGTGGCATCGTTTGTTCCTAAACCCTCGACCTATGACACTATGGACAGATTAACTAAGTGTTTGCACTGTTTTTTCAGCAAATGCTTAGTAGATCTGGCCATAGGGCCTCTAGCGAATACAACTTTTCTTGTTGACACTGTCCTCTCGTTAAGAGACCCTTTCATATTGTTGTGACCTTTGACATGTGTTTTCCTGCAGTGTTGAGTTGGCTGGAGGAGGTGCAGATGACAAGAAGAAAAGGAGGGGGGAGGCCACCACTACAGCGTCTGTACGGAGTTTCTGTTACACACATTTTATTTACAGTTACAAAGTAATGCCCACCCACTTCAACTGATATGTTGAGCCTTGGTCTAACTAAAACCATGTGTACTGTTCTCCCATTCTCAAGGCAAAACTCCTGTGTGAGACCAAGGCCATTCCCAACCTGATCTACAGTATAGAGCAGTATGAGAAATACCTCATCAACCTCTCCAAGAAATCAAAGTTATGTATGGGGGTGCTTTGGGATGGGAGATTGTCTCAAATTGAATGTAAGTGTCTACTTGTAACCAAACATAAAGCAAGATGAGGACACACAATAGAAGATAGAGCCTTGTGGGACAGTTCAGTAAAATAACATCTCCCAAACTAAACATACACTGCATTATTGTAACTACAAGATAAAACGGGTGTCTGTGTGTTGCGTAGGTGAATCTTATTCAGTACATGAAGCTCAGAGATTTCCGCATCAACTGGAGGCAGCCCTGCAGGAGCAGGACAAGTCAGCAGGTGAGCATCAACCATAACACTGACACACACATGACAGCTATCGAAAACATTGGTTTAGTCTCCTATTCACTCAGCTCCATCATGACCTGTCACACCAAATTTACTTATGCTTTATTAGTCCTGCCCATACGCCCGCATTCCTCACATCGTCCTGTTCAATAGCACACATCACATTTATAACTTATATAACTCCATGGATACATTTTTCTTTTGGTTCTTCTATTTTTCCCCAGACCCAATGGTCTGAGCTAAAGTATCAGTGTCTGACACCACATATCCAATTGCGTGTTGAAGAGGATAAGTGCTGCTTTGGATCTTTTCCTTCTTTAGATCACAGCCTCTCAGGAGCCAGAGCAGAGCCAGGAGCCCAAGAGGAAGCAGTGATGGAAAACAATACATATTTTTCCCTCTAAACCGCTCAATAGACTCCTCTCTCAACCAGTCTGGAGCTGCCCCCATTCATTCGGATGATCCACTGAAATGGGTTGTGTTCATTTGGGCTAACTGTAGCAAAATAATTGCAGGCAAAAACAAATTAGCACTTAAAAAAAATAAAATGGGACAACTCTAGATAGTATAACTCCGATGCTGACTGTTTTCTTCTGTTTGGTGCCTTATGAACGTGACCCTGCAGTTCCCATTGACGTCGTTGGTTTGACTCAGTGCCTGGGTTGGGGCAGCCCTGGAGGACCTTTATCCCATGATGCCCCTGTCTGCACGAGCTACACAGAGGACTGGTCTGTTCACCCTGTTATCTCCCTTTCCCCAGAGAGCCTTTGGTGATGTCTATGATTTGGTATATGTCCAGAGCCTCACCTGTGGAGATTCAATGTGTGGTTATTCTAGGTACATGCTGTACAGAGAAAGATACAAGAGGTTGAAGATGTTTTGTATTATCTGATCATTTGTTTAAAGCTTTCACTTAGCATACTGAGAGCATGCAAACATTTCTGCTTGTTAATTTACTGTGAAAATGTAACTATTTAAAACATGTTTCTAAATTATATAATGTTTCTAAAATGATTTTATAAAAAAGGTATATAAATAAGGTTGCAACACATGCACACTACAATCTGAAGACATTCTGGGGCTGTATGTATCAAGCACAGGTTTTAAGAGCAGCAGTTTAAAGAATGATGTACAGTGATGATATACTCACCCTGTGGGAGGCCGTATTTGCGCTCCAGCCCTGTGGGGTTGGAGGGAGTCACACAGTCCATGGTCACCTCCTTCCTCAGACAGCGGTCAATGTCCACGGCACTGAAGAAGGCCACTGACTGGGGCAGGTCCTGCATACCCAGTGCATGGGTAAACATACACCTGTAAAGTATGAAGGAACACAATGTCTCAAGTCTGTTCAATAAGCTGTTTATGTAAAACAAGTAACTCACAGGCTATGAATAACAATTACATAATACTTTCAATTTTCATTCATTTTTGTATATTATCCTGAAAGTATCAGAAAGTATTTTGCAAGGGGAGATGTGGCAAGTCATCAGCAGGAGTGTATGAGTCAGGGCAGTACTACTGACCTTGTGAGAAGGTTGGTGATCTGCAGGGCCAGTGCTGCCCGGTAGCGGTCTTCGCTGCGGACCAGGTAGCGTACCTCGTCGTGGATGCTGACGCAGAAGCGTCCGTCGATGTCGTGCTCCTCCATCAGCCAGCGCATGGCCACCAGCATCAGGTGGAGGTAGTCCACCGCCGAGCTCTGCACCACCCAGTTCACCCTGCTGGTGATGAACTGACACACACACGTTAAATCTCTTCATTTAAAATGTGTGTTTGATTCTGTTCTTATGATTGTGTGTTTCTCCTGACCTCGTCCTTGACAGCCTGAGGCTCCAGGGCTCTGCTAATCCTGCAGCCCAGGACAGGGGTGGCTGGCTGGGCTGAGAGGGCGATGCTCTCCAGCTTGTTGAACATCTCTGACTCCGTACCACCAGCCCACAGACGCTGGCCCGCCACCTCCCACTTCCTCCTCCGAGAACTGCACGGCCAATCAGGAGAGAATGAGATAGAAAGTAAGTGTGTCCCTAGCCAGATCTACAGTATCTGGGGGTCGAGGGTAGTGAAGAACTTCAGTTCATACAAGGCTGACATTAGTGCTAGGTTCAAAAGTATCTCTAACCACTATTTGCAGAACTGAAGGAACCTGATAGGTGTAAACAATGGCTCCACATGGCGATGGCTCCACATAGCCTTCCAATGGGCTTAGGAGCACACACACCCACCACACTGCTGCCTCACCTTTGGGAGGCCAGTCTTGTGATCCGGCGGACATCCTGCGGGGAGACGCTCCCGTCTTCGTCCCTCTCCACCTCCATATCCAGCTCCTTCAGCAGCCACTCACCCTCCTCAGACAGACGGTACCTAGCATCACAAACACAGCTCAGTGTGGCTCATCCTTTCTGTAATTTAATCCTCCAAACATCCAAGGAGTCCCTTGTTGTGCTTAGAATTACTATCTACTGCTCTGTGCACATATAGATACATTTAAAGTGCTTAGATCCAAGCTTAAACCTCCAAAAGAGCAAGGATAGGCGAATTTGATTTTCACAGTACAGCTCCAAACTCCCATCATGTTAGCCATACTGTACCCCTCGGCGAGGTGCTACACATTGGTAGTAGATGAGGGGAGTCCTCGCTCCTCCCTCTTCACAATCTGAAGCGCTTTGATCACTAGATCTACATCTGAAATGGCATATTCTGTTGTCTATACAGCGAATAGGGTGTCATCACTACTTAAATCCAATCCATCACTATTCTTCCTGTACCTGCGTAGGCCCTTGGTGAGGGCATACATCTGCCGGGCCTTGCTGGCGGCCTCTGGCTGGCTGAGGCGGTGGTTGAACTGCATGAGCAGACGCTCGGCGAAAGGCTGCCCAGCGCCGTAGATGCGTCCGTAGTTGAAGACCTTGGCATGTTCGCGGCTGATGCCCACCGTGTCAGCCGTGCGGCTGTGCAAGTCAGTGCCCTGGCTCTTCTTGCCCTGCAGGGTCATCCAGCCGAACGCTGTGCAGCCTGGACACAGTAACAGATACATGATTAACAGGCCACGTTAATGACTGAATGGATTCCTCAAGTCCATAGATATGGGGCCCTGTTTAAAAACTATATGTTGTAAAAAAAAATATGAATTCCGTGACAAAATACAAACAGACACTGAAATATTCTGACTGGGAATGAGTTCATTAGATTTCCATCTTTAATGGACATTGTCAGAAACTCACATTTCTGACCATTCACATAGCAAAATGAATACAGCATCAATCAGAGTATCAGCGCTAGGGGTGAAGCCTCACCATGCATGCCACCGAAGTGGGCCTCTCCCAGAACGGCAGCGATCCAGAGCTCCTGGGAGTCCACGTCCGCCCCCACCAGGTGGTAACCAGGGGGCACCTGTACCATGGCCTTCAGCTCACTGCCCACTCGATCCCGCTGCACAGACCACATACAACCTCTATATCAGTGGCTCCCTTAAAAAAGCTGTGTTGCTCAATACACTCCCGCCATAGTTCTCTTTCTATTCTCTTACCCGAGCGTTGCTGGCAGTCAGCCACGTTGGCTCCACAGCCCTGCGGGTGACGGTTCCCGCGGTGATGACCTGGGGCAAGATGGCGCCGTACTGCCCCTCCTCATCATACTCTTCATGCCTGCTGACACTGCGAGGTAGCTCCCCTTTCCTCAGCCACACCACCTTCTGAGAGCTGCCAGGACACATCAGACATGATAACACAACTGTACTTTAACCCTCTAGGAATTGTCATTTCTTATTTCTCATTGTGTCTGGCCATGATGATTAGCAATGTAACTGCAGTACGTCTTCAACTATTCTTTTCCAGAAATTAATTGAATTCCTATTTATTAAATCATTCTTACATGTAACTGTCCACATGAAGTGGAGCCTGGGTGCCTACCTGATGCGTTTCTGGGCATTCCTCCAGAAAGAGATCATCTTGTTTATCTCCAGAGCCCGGGTGGCGTTGGTGGCCCCCCGCCCCGCTCTCAGGGTGCCGTCTTCCATCTTGGACAGGAAGTCCTTGGAGAAGGGGCTGCCCACGTTGTTGTCATTTCCATCCTGTAGCCAAAACAGTCTCTTAAGCATTTATGGGTGTGTTCAGGTGCACAGATTCTAGGATCATTCTATTAAATACTTGATACAGACAATATACCCATGCAAGATTAAGTGAACAATTTGAGTTAGGATTCGCCCCTATGAGAGGATTGGCATTTTGTTAACACAAATTAGGTTAGGATCGCATAGATCAGTTGATGTACCTTGTGTGGGAGTTTGAAAAACCAGCAGCCCGGAAAGTTGACATCGTTGTAAGGTCCGTTTCCATGGTGATAGGGACAGTGACTCTCACCTGGTAGAGAATTAATATCCTGCATTTCCTGGTTACATAACATAGAACATGTCACCCAACGCATTAAAATCCTAAAGATCATTAAGGTAATAGGTGAAATGTGTAGGAGGGGACCATAGAGATGTTTAGAGGGCACACTTGCCACAAGAATTAATGTCAAAGAGAGGTGTGCCCTCGTTCCATCTCTATGGAGGGGACACTTCACCTTATTGCTCTTCCTCGTCACCCTGCCACTGTTCTCCTCCTCTGACACACTTTCCAAGCGACCCAACTCTTCCACCTACAGGTTAACACAAGAAAGACCTGTTATACTTTGACAGGAAAGGATATTTGCTATTTGCACTGAATTCCTAGTTGATATGAAGATCAATCTCTGTGAGTAATTCTTTATTAAACAGTTATCATGTCATTTATATATTCCCGCTATTAAAACTATAATCAGCAGTTGAACGAAACCCCCCCCACATTTTGGTAAAAAGCTGAAGGATGGGCCCGAAGAAATGTAACCACTCTCAAATTCATAGACAGAGCTATGGGTTCAAGGACCGACCATCCATGATATCAACTTTACAGTTTTATCATGTTTTGAGGCTATACAGTGTTTGTTTACATGTAAAACAAGTGTATATTTTGGGTTCTGATGGGGTATGACAGTTGAACTAAGCTCATGGCGCATTTATTTTATTTTATTTAACCTTTATTTAACTAGGCAAGTCAGTTAAGAACAAATTCTTATTTTACAATGACTGCCTACCACGGCCAAACCCTCCCCTAACCCGGACGGCGCTGTGCCAATTGTGCACCGCCCCTATGGGACTCCCGATCACGGCCGGTTGTGATACAGCCCGGGATCGAACCAGGGTCTGTAGTGATGCCTCTAGCACTGAGATGCAGTGCCTTAGACCGCTGTGCCACTCGTTATATTCTTTATGAATCAATGGGTACATATAATTAAGTGCAAAATAGATGTAGCAACTGAGGATTTTAGCTTTAACGCTAATTCAGGTGTCATGAAGACAGACCCATCTTGTGTGTGTGTGTCAAGGTCTTACCGTCTGCCACAGTGTGCTGTCGGTTAGCATGAGGTCATCAGAGAGGCCGTTGTCCAGACACCTAGGCTGCTCTTTACCTTTCTGCTCACAGTACTCTCTGTACACACTTTCTATGGCCCTGTGAGTCACAACAACACACAGAGGTAATTATACACACACTATTTCTGGTGGATGCACTTAGAGTACACCCAGTGATGTGGTAACAAAAATAAATAATTACATTCGCATTACTCATCCCTGTGCCTATTTTGTCTTTGGTCTCGGTTTCCCCTGGTGCCCCTGACTGAGCTGTGTGTTGTGCTGTGACCTACCTGTGGGGACACACAGGCCCCATGGCGTCCTCCTCCCCCCCATGGGGTTCCATCAGGTTGTCCCTGCGGCCAGGCACCAGGTAGCCCCAGCCGTGCTGCTCAGTGTAGTGCAGGGGGAAGCCGTCCCACGTCAGCCCCATCAGCTTGGGAGTCACCCGCATAGCCAGACTGATCAGGCTGGCCCCCGGCGACCAGCTCTCCTCCTCCTCCGACATCTTCACACACAACTTACGATACCACCTGGTAAGGTAGGGAGGAATAGACTGGCTGTTTCTCAATGGGATTTCCTCGATTTCTCACCTCCCTTTTCACTGTATAGGAGAAGATCCTTCCCCTCCTACCTTCTTCTCCAGTGCATTTTGAGGCAAGGAGAGAGGATGCGAGAAATCAAGGAAAGATTGAGAAAGAGCTCAAATGAGAATTGACATTAGTGAGTGTTGCCTGATGTATTTCACAGCCACAGTTATCTGTACCAGGGTGTTAGTGTGTTATATTAGTTAACAGTTAGCTACATGGAGCTCCACAGGGGGCCCAGTACAGCCCAGCTCACCCAGGATGTCCAGGCAGGTGCTGTCTCCTCTTAGGCAGCCTGCTGACCATCTTCTTTAGCCTCTCCAGAGCCTCCCTACTTGGGCACGTTCCTGCTATCTCCTCCTCAGTTGGGGGACCTGGGTCTGACAGCACAACAACACTGCTAAGTCACCTGCGAGTTTTAATTCAAGTCAACACAGCAGCAGAGTCAATCATTTTACAGCTCCACAAGACACCTTTACCCCAATGGGATCCAATATAAGCACACAAAACAACTTAGCAAGACAGAATAGTCCTGCAGTACTGGTATTGGTCCTGGAACCATAGACCAGTCTTAACTAGTTTTATGAAAGGCCCTTGGTCTATCTCTGTTCCAGGCACATATGTACTAAGAGTCAGAGTAGGAGTGCTTATATTGTGTCAGTTTTGCATTTATATCATAAGATTGTATGGACAGGGGATCTGATCCTAGATCAGCACTCCTTTTTAAATATGGGCCCTGGTATATAGTGTGAGCTCCTACCCTGATCCCAGTCTCTCAATGGTGTGCTGGGTGCTGGCTCAGCCTCAGCCTTTGAGCGTTTTCTCTTGCTGACGGTCACCTTCTTCTGCTTGAACTCCTGGACGTCCCATTCCACATCCCAAAGCCAGGCGTCCTCCTTATACCTTACAAAGAAACAGTCCGTTATTTTAAGGCCGCTGCCACAATCAGAAGGATGATCACAGATAAAAATAAAAAAAACGCATGATGTACATCATTGTTAGCTTTTCTTCATCAAATGTATCACTCATCTCTTTTTTTTTCCCCAAACAAGTTTGGACAAGTTGCATACGTAAAAAGACGGATCGTTTGAAAAGGCATTAGCTCCATCCGAAATTCTCAGACACAAAATCCCAATATGACCATGGTCTTAAACACACGCATATCCAGTACGTATGCACACACCAAGCTGGGACCGAGAGACTGAAAAACAGCTTCTATCTCAAGGCCATCAGACTGTTAAACAGCCACCACTAACATTGAGTGGCTGCTGCCAACACACTGACTCAACTCCAGCCACTTTAATGATGGGAATTGATGTCAAATATATCACTAGCCACTTTAAACAATGCTACTTAATATAATGTATACATACCCTACATTATTTATCATTATTTATCTCATATGTATATATATACGTATATGTATGTATATACTGTATTCTATATCATCTACTGCATCTTTATGTAATACATGCATCACTAGCCACTTTAAACTATGCCACTTTGTTTACATACTCATCTCATATGTATATACTGTACTCTATACTATCTACTGCATCTTGCTTATGCCGCTCTGTACCATCACTCATTCATATATCTTTATGTACATATTCTTTATCCCTTTACACTTGTGTGTATAAGGTAGTAGTTTTGGAATTGTTAGCTAGATTACTCGTTGGTTATTACTGCATTGTCGGAACTAGAAGCACAAGCATTTCGCTACACTCGCATTAACATCTGCTAACCATGTGTATGTGACAAATAAAATTTGATTTGATTTGATTTAGAGTATTTACAATGTTATTATGTAAGCCTCATAGCTTCATAAAACAAGTACTGCATGCATTACGGTCCCTCACCTGTCGTCCTGTAGCAGTTGACAAGCGTCATCTGCAAGACTCATCAGACTCTTCTTCATCTCTCTCTGCAGCTCCTCAAACGTGTCTTGAGAGTCTTCCAGGTACCTCCCCCAGTTCTGATTGACAGGTAGGTAGCACCCGCCCATCTCCAGCATCCCTGCAAATGTTACTGGATGAGGGCACCTGTGTACAGACAAAGGAGGGACAGTGATTGGTTGAGAGACTACTGTCCAATGATTGGCAGGTGGCGAGGGAGATGGGTTAGCTTGGTCCTAGATCTGTTAGTGTTATCTTGCCAACTCCAATAAACAGATCTGGGATCAAGCTAGAGATGCCCCTAAAAGTAAAACATATTGTGGCTTTGCCTCTTGGGAATTATTATATTATTATTATTAAATTAAGTTTTAAAATTGTATTAAGCAATTGTGGTTGTCTGACCTCTCCATGAAGAGGGGCAGCTGCTCACAGAACACCTGGTGAGTGGCCTGGACGTCCAGAGCGCAGTACTGCATCAGCTCCTGCAGGGGGCAGCAAAGAAATGACTCCGTTATGACTCAACTACAGTGGGTGAATAATGATTTGGTTTGGGCATATACAGTACAGGTCAAGGTTTGGACACATACTCGTTTAAAAAAATATATTGTCAACATTGTAGAATAATAGTGAAGACATCAAAACTATGACATAACACATGGAATCATGTAGTAACCAAAACAAGTGTTAAATCAAAATATATTTTAGATTCTTCAAAGTAGCCACCCTTTGCCTTGACAGCTTTGCACACTCTTGGCATTCTCTCAAACAGCTTCATGATGTAGTCACCTGGAATACATTTCAATTAACAGGTGTGACTTGGTAAAAGTTAATTTGTGGAATTCCTTTCCTTCTTAAATGCGTTTGAGCCAATCAGTTGTGTTGTGACAAGTGTGGGTGGTATACAGAAGATAGCCCTATTTGGTAAAAAACCAAGTCCATATTATGGCAAGAACAGCTCAAATAAGCAAAGAGAAATGACAGTCCATCATATAAAATATATTTAGATTTGTTTAACACTTTTTTGATTTACTGCATGATTCCATGTGTTATTTCATAGTTTCGATGTCTTCACTATTACTCTACAATGTATAAAATAGTAAAAATAAAGAAAAACCCTTGAATGAGTAGGTATGTCCAAACTTTTGACTGATACTGTATGTTCATTGAAAGCCTCTTATTTCCATCCTGACAACTACTTTGAGAGGAAGGGCAATCTAATCTACGATTGATATATCAATTATTTTACTTTTAAATGAATGAGCCATTTATTCTTGAAGAATATAACTCATGAATGCCTCATGAACTGTCCAACCCAAAATCGAATCTTGTTTTACTCCGTTTGTAAACAATGTCATTGTAAACAAACACTGTATAGCTTCACAAAATAGTTTAAACTATAATTTTGATCTCATGGATGGTCAGTCCTTGCATCCATAGCGGCATCTAGCTGTTTTCCTAAAAAGGTGGCAGGGAGGCTGCATGTTGTTGTTTAAACTTTTAAGAAAAGCAAATCAATGAGGTTTGTAAACAGCCAATCATTATTGTACACGAGAGGTTGGACCTCCATTGACCTCTGACCTGGAAGTTGTTCCTGACGTCAGCCATGCTGCCCTTCACAAAGATCTCTCTGGCCTCCTTCTGCAGTGGCTCCCCTCCCACATACAGAGCATGCACATCAGCCAGGTTGTTGATGCTGCTGATATTCACCCAGTCCCATGAGCCGATCTATACACACAACAACAAAACCAATTTATTAACCAATTAACTCCTTTTAAAACTTTGGATACCTGAAGGAAAGAGCTAATCCAGGAAAGGAAGGGCTGAGGAACGAGATTGTTGACCTGCCGATTGGCAACAACAACATTTCTACAGAACAATCGCAAATCAACAGTTTTCGGTGTCCCATAATCATTGACTAGAAGACAGAGAGCACTGACCATGGGCCCTTCCTTCCGCCCAGGTCGGCCCACTTTCTTCATATGCGCTTTGACCTCCAGGAGACCACGCCTCTTGCCGTGCTTGTTGGCCATCCACAGCGTGCGCTGGAACCCAGTCAGACCAGAGATGGCCATGTGGAGACTCATGGTGTCCAGGAAACGAGCCTTGGACCCCTGTGGGAAAAGAACACACAGAGGCTGTGTCTCAATCCAAAGGCAGCTGCCTACCTGCTTCCAATGCAAGCATCCATGTGAATTGGGAAACAGCCATAATAATAACAGAAAGCATGAGCCACTCCAAAGACCCTAATGCCTGAGTCACACTGTTGGGACAAGCCCGAGCTGGGCTAGCCTGAGGATAATAAAATATCATAGCCAGCACAGCACGGTGCCATTCGGTCCTATAGTGTGAATCCGGCATAAATTACTGTCAATCACACTAAATAGGGATGAATTATGCCTCAAAACGTGTCCCCGTAACCCTGTGAACTCTGACCTTCAGCAGGTACTGCTCCTTGATGTAAGAACGGTCAAAGCTGACGTTGTGACCCACAATCAGTCTCTCCCTCCACTGGCCCCCCGGAGGGCGACTGGAGTTGGTCGGGGTCTCCATGGGGATGAGGTCAGCAGGGGTCAGCTGGCTGGACCAGGAGTATCTCTCCTCTATCAGACGCTTGCTGCACCACGAGTACCTGGCAGGAAACAGAAAGACAGAATATTCAATGAAACTGCAATACTGACCTGGCCTAAAATAAATAGTCCTTGATAAATAACTAATCATTCCTGACCAGTTCCAACACATTATACACCATCAACCTGTCACTAGAAAAGCCGTTCAATATTTGTATATTTACAGATCATTTTACATGAAAAATAAATAGGTACAAATACTAAGAAGAGAAACTGTCTGGTACTGAAATAAAGTTGTCAGTTCCTCCAGCTAATTGTAACAACTCCTCTCTCCCACAGTAGGGTCTTGGTCCTCTCTATTAGTCTCACCAGGCAGTAGGGGATACAGCCACAGCCAGCGTGGGACAGTGTCCCTCTGCCATGCACACCTCCACGTCAAACACCAGGCCTGCCTCGTCTGGGAAGTCAACCCGTCTGGCCTCCCCACCCGGCCCGTAGTGCATCCAGCCCACCTCCCACACCCAGTCCTGGGGCATGGGTGGCAGCGGGGCCTGCTGGAGCTTACTGGCAGCCTCCAGGTAGGGAAGGCTCTGCTTTTGGGCCAGCAGGCGAAAGTGGCCGTTTATGTTCTCTCCGTACATGTGGGGCAGCTGGAGCTCCACACCAGGCAGCAGGGAGGCTTCTTTTCCCCACAGCTGGTGCCTCTGTAGGTGCCTGATGCTCCGCTCCACCTTCTCATCCTCGTACTCCTGCTCTGCGCCGCGGAAGATCTGCTCATGGAGGTTTTGGGACAGCATCTGGATATTGAGGGGGTTCAGGCGGGTCTCTGGGGGGAGGGAGCCCTGGTGGGAGTGGGGCTGCTGGGTGGAGTAGGAGGTACAACATAGTCTCCTCCGTAGGACAGAGGAGAGAGGCCCCTGGAAGGGACGAAGATGCAGAAGATGTTGCATTTTCTAACTAGTCCTTACAGTCACTTGTTCCTCCCCTTGGACTTGGTCAGGAACACGATGAAAAACTGAATGGAGAGAAAGCCAGGATGCAACTTTGTGACCATGCAACCATCCCATCAAAGCCATAAAATAATTGATACAAATACAATGTAATAGCTATTTAGATCATCAACACGATCACAACTCAATTCCTCACACCAAAACCATGATTGCTTCGTAGGCCTACTTGAGAAACCTGCTGATATCTTCAAGCGACAATGCAGAGAATGGTCAGAATGCTGTATTGACAACAGAATAAAATAGTGATTATTTACCAATCTCGCTGTGAGTCCTACCGCTTTGCAATTCACCGCTGGCCAATGTGACATAAACGTGTGTGTTTCCCGGTCGCCACTAGTTACCACAGTCACAAAGTCATACTTAAGGTTAAACCCCGCCCATTTCTATATTAGATATTAAATATAGATATTAAAATCTGATTTTAAACCTAACCTTAATCCAAACCACGTTGTTAACCTTATGCCTGACCATAACCTTAAATCAAGACAAAAAAAAATTGCAATACAGACAACTCTGACTTTGTGGCTGTGGTAACTAGTGACAACCGGATTTCCCCGGCATGGAGGTTGAAACATTGTAGCAGACCAGCTATCTAGTGACATCCAGTGGTAGGGATGACCTCCCGTACGGAAGTGTAAGATAAGGTGAACCTTTTACAAAGTATCTGGTCAGTGTTTGATGAAAATATGCTTTCCGTCAAAACGGTCACTGGTTAAAATGTTCATTTAGTATGATATCATATTTTCATCTGATTGTTGTAGGCCTCGTGGCCTAATGGATAAGGCGTCTGACTTCGAATCAGAAGATTGCAGGTTCGAGTCCTGCCGGGGTCAACCTTTTTATACATGAACAATGACGGACAATGACGTGAAGATTCCATCCTTGCTTGGTCAATCAGTGACCACATTTATATGCACACCAATATCCCGTTTTTATTCGGGATACTCAACTATTCTGTTTTTAAATTGTCGCAAATGAACATCATATCCCGTTCACAATAACCCGAAAAAAACTCCCGATTATAAGCAGTGGTGTAAAGTACTTAGGTAAAAATACTTTGAAGTACTACTTACGACCTTAAACGGGATATGTGCCACTATCCGGAATACTGTGCACATGAAAACGTGGTCAATGTGATTATCACCGATACAATCATACATCAGATATCTGGTATTTTATCTGAATTAAGGATATGGTCCTCTCTTACTTTTTCCTGAATAGAAAAATGCATCTCAAACTCTGTGCAGTGTGTATTTTGGGTGTTTGGAATGCTAACCGAATTTTTAAACCCAGAGGCGCAACATCGCGAGACTTCAGGGAATGCTTGCGAAACAGACCAAAGGCCGGGGTTTGGGGTTTGAGAAGTCAGTGAGAGAGGTTAAAAAGAGGGTAAATGGACTAGGGTGTGTCTTTTATGAGTTTGAACCGTAGCCCAAAATCTCAGAACTAAATTAACCAACAATGTATATAAACCCTGGATTGCTGATTCAGTGTATTGTCCCGTGAGATGCTTTAAAGCCACCGGTCGGTCTTATTGGCATTCTCCAGAAGAAGCAATCCTCCATAGGAATGAAGGGAATTCTACAGTATTCCAATTAAATGTTTAAAGGACAAAATTACATGTATTCAAAAAAAATAGTATGTTTAGCACACATAATATGATGTACACGTATGCATCAAGGTGTATGTAATAGAATAAACGTGGCAAAAACAAATGTTGACTATAATACATTTTTTTTTACAATGGTGGGGGAGTGCCTAGATTTAGGTTGGGCTGCTTCAAAACAGCGCCCCCTGTCAGCCATCTAGTATATATAAAAAATCATTGTAATTAACACAACTGAGCTTTCTTTGCTCAAATTAGATAGTGCTACATTTATTTTCTTTAGATAGGCCTACATCATAATTGGCGCATAATCTTTGTGAAATGTCCAATAAAAAACTATGCGTAAACATTTTGCCACTGGTGCAGAGGGAGTGGGATGGAAGGTATGGTCACCAGCAAGAACAAAATACAAAACATACAATACATACAAAACTCTCCCTCTATCTCCATTTGGCAAAACTGACCACAATTCCATCCTCCTGATTTCTGCTTACAAGCAGAAACTAAAGCAAGAAGCACAAGTGACTCTGGTCAGATGACGCAGATGCTAAGCTACAGGACTGTTTTGCTAGCACAGAGAGGAATATGTTCCTCCGATGGCATTGAGAAGTACACCACATCAGTCACTGGCTTCATCAATAAGTGTATCGATGACGTCGTCCCCACAGAGACTGTATGTACATACCACATCCAGAAACCATGGATTACATGCAACATCCGCACTGAGCTAAAGGGTAGAGCTTCAAGGAGCAGGACTCTAACCCGGATGCTTATAAGAAGTCCTGCTATGCCCTCAGACGAACCAAACAGGCAAAGCGCCAAAACAGCACTAAGATTGAATTGAACTACACTGGCTCCGATGCTCGTCAGATGTGGCAGGGCCTGCAAACTATTACAGACTACAAAGGGAAGCACAGCCGCGAGCTGCCCAGTGACACAAGCCTACCAGAGGAGTTAAATCACTTCTATGCTCGCTTCGAGGCAAGCAACACTGAAGCATATATGAGAGCATCAGCTGTTCTGGACTACTGTGTGATCACGCTCTCTGTAGCCGACGTGAGTAAGACCTTTAAATAGGTCAACATTCACAAGGCTGCTGGGCCAGACGGATTACCAGGACAGGTGCTCCGGGCATGTGCTGACCAACTGGCAGGTGTCTTTGCTGACATTTTCAACATGTCCCTGATTGAGTCTGTAATACCAACATGTTTCAAGCAGACCGCCATAGTCCCAGTGCCCAAGAACAGTAAGGTAACCTGCCTAAATGACTACAGACCCGTAGCACTCACATCCGTAGCCATGAAGTGCTTTGAAAGGCTGGTCATGGCTCACACTAACAGCATTATCCCAGAAACCCTAGACCCACTCCAATTTGCATTCCGCTCAAACAGATCCACAGATGATGCAATCTCTGTTGCACTTTACACTGCACTTTCCCACCTGGACAAAAGCGTTTCCCACCTGGACAAAAATGTTCAACACCATAGTACCCTTAAAGCTAATCACTAAGCTAACTGCAACTGGATCCTGGACTTCCTGACAGGCCGCCCCAGGTGATAAGGATAGGTAACAACACATCTGCCACGCTGATCCTCAACACTGGAGCCCCTCAGGGGTGCGTGCTCAGTCCCGTCCTGTACTCCCTGTTCACCCACGACTGCATGGCCAGGCACGACTCCAACACCATCGTTAAGTTTGCAGATGACCCAACAGTGGTAGGCCTGATCACTGACAACGACGAGACAGCCTATAGGGAGGAGGTCAGAGACCTGGCTGGGTGGTGCCAGAATAACAACCTCTCCCTCAACGTAATCAAGACAAAGGAGATGAGTGTGGACTACAGGAAAATGAGGACTGAGCACGCCCCCATTCTCATCAATGGGGCTGTAGTGGAGCAGGTTGAGAGCTTCAAGTTCCTTGGTGTCCACAACACCAACAAACTAGAGTGGTCCAAACAGACCAAGACAGTCGTGAAGAGGGCACGACAAAGCCTATGCCACCTCAGGTAACTTAAAAGATTTGTCATGGGTCCTCAGATCCTCAAAAGGTTCTACAGCTGCAATATCAAGAGCGTCCTGACTGGTTGCAACACTGCCTGGTACGGCAGCTGCTCAGACTCCGACCGCAAGGCACTACAGAGGGTAGTGCGTACGGCCCAGTACATCACTGAGGCTAAGCTGCCTGCCATCCAGGACCTTTATACCAGGCGGTGTCAGAGGAAGGCCCTAAAAATGGTCAAAGACTCCAGCCACCCCAGTCATAGACTGTTCTCTCTGCCGCATGGCAAGCGGTACCGGAGCGCCAAGTCTACTACCAAAAGGCTTGTCAACAGATTTACCCCCAAGCCAGGCTATCCTATGCATTGTGTCCAGCCCCAGTCACTTTAACTAACCCTATATGTACATATTACCTCAAATAGCCCGACTAACTGGTGCACCTGCACATTGACTCTGTACCAGTACCACCTGTATATAGCCTCCTTACTGTTATTTTTTTAACCGTTTTTTTAATTTCTTTTTTTGCTTATCTATTGTTTACCTAATACCTATTTTTTACTTAAAAACTGCACTGTTGGTTAAGGGCTTGTAAGTAAGCATTTCACTGTAAGGTCTCTCCACCTGTTGCATTCGGAGCACGTGACAAATACAATTTGATTTGATTTTAAACAAATGCAGACTCCCTTGTAGGAATTGAGTTTCAGTCATTATTCAGACAAGCAGTTATATTTAATTTTATTAGGCTACTATGACATGATTCAAGAACCTACGTGTACGTTGCCATAATTAATGTGGCTGGATAAAGAGTCGCCTTTTACGCACCAATTAGGCCAATGCGTAAATTAGTAAAGGCTATCAAGTGAAACGTATACATTCCTCTCTAGTTTTGTGTCTGCGTAATAGCCTACATTTAACGAGTAAACATGAGCCACATTAGCCTACGTTAGTTGTATGCGGGCATAACTGGACATCACCAAATATAACTCATATTTTGCATATGCATATTAAGATATGCATATGCATATGAATAACGCTTCAAAAACTGGCACATTTGGATTCCAAACTGTGTAGCAATTTGCACTGATTTGACAATGGAGATACTCAATGGTTGTTAATACGACATTTACAGAAGGACTCCCAACCCCATGCACCTTACCAACACATGCGCACATACAAAAACCTTCGTTTTCATCGGGTTCTGTGATTGGACATACAACAACCTGCCACTGGAATGGCGTCACGGTGTGCAAAAATTGTCACCAGAGGATGCGCGCACGAAGTGAGTAGGCTAGAGCTCGGAGGACTAGGGAAGGAGACGGACTAGGGGGAGAAGACGGTGCGTATTAATGCAATGATAGGTCGGACAGATGAGGAGCGAGAGCGCGAGTTAACTAGACATAGCATACGCACGTGGAGGGAAAGATAGAACTGAAGACTGAAAAATGGGGATTCAAAAAATATAGTTCTTAATCTAGGATTTAAACACAAGTAAGCTATAGCGGCATCACTGCAAACAGACAGGGTATCTTAGATAAGGATGGATTGCACCTTTCAAGGAATCTGTTCTCTCGTCATGTCCATGGTCTGCCTGCTGCCTTGGATGTGTCTGGTTTGCTGGTGGTCACCTTTTACTTACAATTATCGGATTTTTGTTGTGCATTGGTTATAAATAGGCGTGCGCTTCTGGCATCGGGTACATTATAATATATTGGGGGCATATGTTATTTATTTACATCGAATAGAAAAGTAGCCGACATTCTTGTCGGAAGTGTTATAACAATGTACTGTGCAATTTTTAGTAGACTAATAGATTAGTTTACTGTGATTTTCCTATCCAGGCTATAGCCTTGCTTTTGATGTGAATATAGCCCTTGATTCAGAACTAGGTCATTGGCAAGAAGTCTCAATAAAAGTGACCAGGCCTAGGGGCACACAAAGGCAACTCGACAATCATATTACTAGCGTTTGAATTATGGTCTATTATATAGCATAGTCCTTCTTTTCTATCTTGTATGTTTGTAAACGGGTCGGTGGTTTGTAAATTGGAACGTGCTTGAACTGAAGACAGCATGAGGGCCGAGTCCTAGACGATATATTCGCCATATCATGCGTTATAGCCGCGCTGTCTCAAATTCAGTTTCACGTCCAAGTCATCCTCTAAATATGCTAAACTTCTAAACAGTGACATATAGACAAATCATTCAGTCTTCAAAAATACTTTTCACTAAGTCTAATAGTGTTGTTGTTCTTAAAATACAAAACAAACAATGGTTCGTATTGCGACTAGGAAGAACTTGTGAGCCTAGGTCTGCTTTTGATTGTCTTTATTCACATTTAGTTAGTTTGATTACAGACAAGGAACTCTTAAGTTTGGTTGTTGTTCAGTAAATTGTATATTAATGGATAGAAGGAAAATAACTGTCCAAATGCAAACAAAATCAGTAGGCCCTATGCAGCCTACACCCTTACACAACTAATAAGTAATTTAGTAAATCAAATGTAAGCTATACACATCTCTTTGAGTCATATTGCCTATTTTCATTGGAAGTTTAATAGTTTATTTCTGTGTAAGCATTGTCCATTAATATTAGCCTAATGAAATGTAACAAAGCACCTGTTGGAGAGGACCTGTTGGCGCTATCCTCTCATGCCAATTAATCAACACTCCTAACATCACATTTACTGAATTACTTACTAAGAATACAATTATCATTTTCAAGATATAATGCAGGCTACTTTACTAGACTATAATTTGATACTAGACACACCAGGGGAAAAAAATTCTGTCTCTGAGATAAATGAAAAGCTTTGACAAGGAAACATCTCCAAAATCTCCACAATGCTGTGGCGATATCTTCTAAATTAAGATAATACACTTGATTAATTTAATTCTGGCGACAGATAATTTATATATAGGCCCAACATAACCAAGTCACATGCGCACATTATACAAATTAGCCACTTTGTTCGAACTGAGTTTGTTTGGATATATTTTCCCCCCTTCAATTAAAGGCAATCACATTTTTTAACTCACATCGAGTGTAACCCTATACATTTTCTAGCCTACCTGTTGAGGAACTTCCTAATAATGATTAGAAAACTAAATATAATCGAATGATAGGCCTATGCCTATCAATGATAAGGCCAATCAGCGTAGGCCTTTTTGTTGCCATAGCCTGAAAGATGGTGCGATATATTGTAATAACAGGCCTAACTGTATAAACGCCACTCACTTATAGTCAATGTTTATTCAGGTCTATCTTGTCCTTATTGGTCCTTTAAAAATGAATTTGATGACTCGCTGTCATTGTCCTGTCCTCACACCACATGAACATCTCCGAATAGAATATATAAACATCTCTAGAATATAATATAATATTTTCCCCACTTATTTTCGGCCGTCATTGGTAAAAGGACATTTAATATGGTCATAACAAATTTAAATCATATCTATCATTCCTTCCTCTCTCAAGGTGTCGGATGAAGCACGTCATCACTACCGCTCACCAATCGGTCATGAGTACGAGGCAGCAAGACAAAGTAGTCTACGAAAATGCATGTAAACCGGAGGTCGGTTTCTGTCTTTGGTTATCTAGCTGTATGAGTATTAAATACCTGTCATAAAGCTAGATAACCGAAAGTAGAAATTACTTCCACATTCACGGTCAGGTAGGAAATAAGGCCTAGGGTATACCTACAACTAATTAGGCCTTGGAACAAGTTTCGCCAAGTTCCACCTCAAAGGTAAGCAACACGTCATGTGGTTAATTGTAAAAACAATAAACGTCTTTGTTGTCACAATGCTTGCAATGTAATTTGTTAAACATTATTGTGTTTTTAATATTTATGGTTACAAATATAATCAAACAAAATCAACAATTTATTTGAAATGGATGCCTTTTTAATTTCAGTAAACAAAATATGAGCAATGTAAGCCTACTTTTATCCGAACTCTGACATCGTGAACATTCCTTAATGTGTGCCCGCCTCGACTGGCTTGAGGACATTTGTTCGTTTTTCTAGGCCTTTTTGGCTGTTTCCTTTGTGGTAAGAGTGTGCGCTACTCTTATGACCATGTTTGTGGCCAAATAAGAACTACAGGCCTCACTTTACATTTACAACTTTTCGAATAAGGTAATCTAAGTAAATACCACGTCTTTGCCTTTTTGATAATGGCTAAGGCTGCCATAAAAGCTATTACAACAAGCACATGACTCGATTACATTTGTGAATATAGGCCTATGCTTATTAGGGCCCGATGTTGGTTTGTGGTATTAGTCGCAGTCACTGACGAGGTATGAATCTGTTTCGATGTGTTTGGATTAGTTTGTGTTCTCGGGGCGATTATCCACGGAGTCTGCCTACGCGGGAGCTATCCATTCAGCCCGTTCTAGAACATGGTGCTGAATGCAAAACAACTCGCTCCCTCTGGCTGCTTATTAAATTAAACCGCCACGTTCAACCACCACCCTGCGAGCACTTTGCCATGGCCACCACGATTCACACCTTCTAACTTAAATTAATCTCTTACATTTTGGCAAAAAAATATTACAGTGTGCCTATTCCTTATTCAAGCCATTAGGAAAACGAAAAATTAAAGGATGTTTGAAAGAATAGCCAAATAAGAGTGTAGGCTAAACCTGCCAGTAAAGCACTACGTGTTCTAGGCAGTGTAGGCTATTTGAATATGCAATACACTAGAAATGCAACTAAATGTGAATGGTATAGGTAAGCCTACTCTAAGAATACACCCATAGGTAAGAAAAACACTTGCAGACTGCAGTTACAATTGAAGTGTCTGAGACCTTGGGCGTAATTCTACCAATACATTGTGTCCTCTCAATAACAAGGGCAGGGGCATCCAGGATACAGGGCCTGCACTTCTTAACTTTCTACTTCACCTACTTTGTGTGCTTTGGCCAGAGAATTAAGCAACTGAGATTGTAAAGCCCAGAGAGCACTAAAGTGAGATGAGTTTTCATTCATCCCTTTTAACTACCTGCTGCAGCAGGCTCACTGTCAGCCCAGGCCGGGCTAATTGCTTTGATTCAGATAGGGAGATTGGATTTATGTCAAAGTCCTAGTTCTTTTCCCTTGCATGCCTGGAACGAGCTTTCACTCAGTGTGGTCTTTACGGTATAGTCAGGGCATTCTGTGCGCCATCACAAAGTCTTGCAATAATATAGATTTCCTTTGATTTCGTTAATTGTGGTGTTGTTAGCTTGGGTGGATGATGTAATAAGGATGACTTGGGGAGAAATTCCTGGGAGAGGCGTGCATGTGTTATCCGTACTAGCTTTAAATCCTTTTGCATCAGTCATCATGCACAGGTAATGGGTTAAGATATTGACCAACAGCATGCTGGGTTCTGCACATGTCAGTCACACACTGTTACTGTACATCTCCAGCTGTATCAATGTAATGCATGAGTCAGACAACTCCTCAGGCAGCCAAAAAAAAAAAGCACAAATGTGTAAGTAGAGTGTGTATGTCATAAATTAATTAGATTAAAGCAGAATGGGTTTCTGTAGTGTCATTTTTAAATGCTCTATATGTTAACTAGAGGAATTGTGCGTCCACATTTGTCTCTTAAAAATAATCTGAAGAGGTCGTTGCATTGGCTTTGAAAAGGGTAATAATCACCAAATATCATGGTGTATGTTTTTCTTGTCCACCTGCTTTCTCCACAGGTGACTTGTTCACAACTTGGTGTGATCAAGGAGCACAAAAAGGGGACAGAATCACCGCAAAAAGAGAAATAGGAGGATGAAAATCTCTGGAAATTGCCAACCCCTATCCCAACACCCCACCCCCTTTACCCACCAGCCTCTAATGTCATCTGTACTGCCAACAGGGAGACAAGAGAGGGGACAAAGACTGTGCCTGATCCCCGCCGGATGGGTGCTGAAAGAGGAGAGAAAGGAGCCATCTTGGGAGACGTTGCCGCGGTACCTAAAATGGCTGGGCTGGCACACGAGGTGAGTTGCATCATGGTCCTCTGTTGGGTACCAGAGGTGGGAGTGGGAATGGGGGTGAAAAATTGTTAGGGGATGGTGAAGAGAGAGAGGGGGGGTATTCCCTATTTCCTCCCACATCACACATGGCCTTCTACTATTGATTAAAAGAGAAGGGGTTGGGGCAAGGAGAAGGAGGCAGGGGGCTGGGTGGCAAACAAAATGAATGAGCTGGCACCGATTGGAGGATTGCAGGAAGCCTACAATTTTCTCTTGGCGGCTTTTTACTCTTTACAGTAGAGGAAGGAAGGCCTATTCCTCCCGCTCAAATAGGATATGCTATTCTGAGAAGACCGTGATTATGTTATATAATATTTTAAAGGAGCAGTGCAGTCAAAAATGTGATTTCCTTAAAAAATAAAGATATTTCCACACTATGACGTCAAAATAACACTCTGAAATTGTGAAAAATATGATCATGGAATTTCAGCCTGTTCAGGTGGGATGGAATTTTTGGCCCAAGGCATGACATCACAATCTGATCAGATTTGACCAATAACCAGTCCATCTTTTCTATGCATATGGCTCCTCATTCTTTGAAGGGGTAAGTGAGGTAAAAAAAATAAAAACTCAGTCGGGGTCTCAACGAGTTAGAATAGTAGAATATGCAAGGTGCAAATTCTACATTTCACTGTGCATCAACAGTTTTTCTCTAGTTATATCAGTCATTGATAACCAATTAATTAGCCCATGTTAGCAAAAAATGTTTTTGATTGCTAAGTTAATTTAACTGCCAGCTATCAAAACTTGTTATCATGGTCAAATTATCAGCCGGGGGGGGGGGGGGGGCCTATTTATTTTGTTAATCAGTCTCACTCAGATATCATATTAAAATCAAACATTCCTCTCCACCTCATGTCAAAATAAGTAGAATTGGATGAAATGTGTTGTAAAATTGCAAAATATTCTCTCCGCCCCATGGCAAAATGTGTAGAATTGCATCAAACTTGCTTTAAAACTGCAAGATTTTCTCTACACCCCATGGCAAAATGTGTAGGATTGCATGAAATTAACTCTTAAACTTAAAACATTTATCTTCGCTGTCAAGAGAGGGGCCACTCGTCTGTCGCCCACATGATCAGACTGAGCATTTCAATGGCAAAAGGAGGCTCAGGAAAATAAATTAGAAGAAATAGTTTGAGTTATTTACATGAAATAAACAGACATAGTGATTTATTAGACATAGAGTGATGATTAAAAAATGATATGAAAATACTGCGGGCAGGGACATTTTGTTCTGAAAGGCTTAGTGCGCTCGGGAAGTAGTCTAGTGTGGGTTGTGTTGTTGGTTGTCTTGCTTGATGCAAATAGTTTGCAACGAGGGATTTTTAATGGGGTTTAAAATGTTTCATTGATAATCTACTACAGATCCCTGCTAAATAGATTCTTCTATAAGATTCATTCTTAATCTTATTTGCTTTTTTCTCATGACGTTTTTGTTCAGATGAAGACTAATATAGTGCTCCAAATTATACAGTACAGTTGTTGTATCTTACTACATCAAACTCATATGTACCTACTGTGTAATGAAATGATGAATGATATGGAATAATTGTTCAGATATTGTGTGAGATTATCAAACAAACATCAAGGACAATTTACAAAGTTATGCTCATACTTGGCTGTTACTTGCCATTCCCAAATGATTAATTGATTCATATGAATCTATATTCATCTTTTTTAGAATCAAGTTTATGTATGTGGGGTGTGTGTGTGTGCGTGCATCTGTGTGAGCATACTTTACTGGCAAATTACTACCTAATTTCTGTATACTCTACTCCCAAATATAGATGATGAGACATGAAAGGGAGCTATTATAATCACAAAAACTGTAGAAATAGCATTGCCTACATTGCGCAACTGGCTTGATTTATGAATGAAGTGCACAGACAGAGATGGTCAGACATGCAAAACACACGCACAAACACGCACAAGCACACACCAAAATCAGACTTAAGTCTGGTATAAATGCCACCCTGTACCCCTGGCGGTTCCTGCATCAACCTGAAACGGGGCAAGAGAGAGAGCGAAAAGCAGAGAGGCCAAGAGAGAGAGTCTGCGTTAAGGGCCAATGTGTGCAGCTGCAGCCTGCGTTCGTGTGTTAATGAACAGAGGCCTGCGTTTTCACATTATTATTCATCCCCACTCTCTCTCCCCCTCAAAGGCTGTTCACCCCCCCCCCCCAAAAAAACTATCCCCACTATTGTGAGGGCTGGTGGTGAGGTGAGGCCTGGGCCTGGAGGGCCGGGGGGCAGGGTGGGAAAGGCCCTCCAGACTAGACTATGAGCAGATGCCACAGTCATTAGAATGTTTTAACCGATCAGGAGAGTCTTGTGAGCAACTGGGTTTAATGTGTGTGTGGTGTGTGTTTTAATATGTGCATTTGATATGTTGATTGGATGTGTGAGGAGTGGTGGGTGGGGTTAGGTTCGCACACTAGAGTGCCACCTGACTGGGTTCATTAGTCTATTCAGTCTGCTCTGCATGACTGAGAGGGACATTGCTGTGGACTGGGAAATACTTTGACAAACGTATAGGAGATTTTACTGCCGTTATACAGTATGTACGCTAACAATGTACACAATATACACAAGCTGGCAAAGGGATATGATAGAAATATAAGTCGCTTTACAGGTGAAATGTTACTCATCACTATTAGTATTTTATGTTCTGGATTGTTTTGTTGTTGCTTTAGTGGTAAAATAGATTTAAGTCTGAGTTTGTCTGAGACAAAAAAAAGGCAGGGAGTGTTTCAGTGTTATCAGTGGATCTGACGTGTTTCCTCTCTGCCAAGCTCTCCTCCTCTACCTCATTTTTCTCTATTCATCTCTGGGGTGCATGGAGCAGGTTCCACAGAGGACCAGGTATAGATATAGAAAACCCACTGAGACCACTGGATGTATCAGAGGGAATCTAATGGTATAGTAGTTCATTTGGTTGAAGTAGATGAACAGTGATGTATTGAATGACTGAGTACTTTCAGCGGACCTGCAAGGTGTGTTGAAACAGCTGACTCATCATCCATCTCCTTCATCATGCAGGTTTAATGAATGTCTCATTTATATTTACAAAGCTGGTTTCCCAAAACAGCATTATGACTAGTCCTGGACTAAAAGGAACTAGTAGAGATTCTCCGTTGAGTATGCTTTTCAGTCCAGGAATAGACGTAATCTAGGTCCAGGAAACCGGCCCATAAAGTATTACCCTTCTTATTCAGATGAATGATGCGCACAGCTCTTTATATACAGTAACTGTGTTAGACCTGTCTGTCTTATATACTGCATATGTGAAACTATGATAAAGGGGACAGAAAGAGTGAGAGAATTCACTCAGATGACACTTCATCGCTTTTCTATAAGAGTGGTACTACTGTGTTATAGCAAACAAAGAGAGGAGGAAAATATGTCTGACAGACAATCTGCTTTTGAACAGACTAAAAACAGCTATAGAACGCCACTTTGAAATGTCGACAGTTGCTCATCGAATAGAGGTAAAAGACAGATTGGTGGAAAGGAGAGGAAAGAGAGGGGCAGGGAGAGGCTGAAGGATGCTAAGAGGGAGGAGGAGAGAGACACATGATAGTGTGTATAGGGTGATTGGCCATGTTTCTTTCCCTCCGCCTCCCCGCGTGGAGCAGAAGCTACTGTAAGCAGAGGAACAGCGAGGCGCAAGCTCAATCAAAAGACCTGTATGCGTTTAATTGCATGTCAGTAATGGAGAATTAGGGGGAGTTATTGAGGGTGTGTCTGTGTGTCTGTGTGTGTGGTGGGATGGGGTGGGGGGGTCAGCTCTATGTGACAGATGCTACAGTCGTCGGCACAGTGGCCAAAGAGAGTCAGCGACCGAGGCAGATTTGTGAGGCAATCTAAATGTATTCATGGTCACTATACTAGCATTTAAAGGAGACAGGTTTTTCTTTCAAATACTGGATGCATGCATTCAAAAGGAATTTAGACCCCCCCCACCCAGCCTCAGTACTGTCCAGGCACATCTGTTCAGTGTTCACAGACAAACAATGTTCCCCTGTGTGTTTTCCTTAATGAATCACTAAGCCATATTTGCATTTAGGAAAGAACACAGTTAGTTCATATAAAATACATTCTGTTCTACAGTTCCAGATCATGGGAATTTGGTATAGAAGTAAAACATAAACTTCTATCTGAACAGAAAATCAACTATAACAGAAAATACCAAAGTGATCCAAAACATGTCAAATGTGGTATAGTTTGAGATACACATCAGTATTGAGTATTATAACACATCAGTATTGAGGTGCTTAAGGAGGAATACTTTAATTTTAAACCCCAGCTTTCAATCAAAATGGTGGCCATGTCCAATCAGTGATTGGTCAGAGAGGTCAGTGGCACTAAGACATGGTTTAAGAACAATTTGGGATCATAGTTTCCGCAAGATTACCCCTCCCGTGTATGGATACATCAGCCAAAATTTCCCTTAATCTCTGAACAAACGTAATTATCCATATAGGGCCCTCAAACTCAACTCTAGACCTCGAAGCCAGTTCCACTGCATTTTTTCATCAGACTGATTTAGACCTGGGACACCAAATGGGTGTGATTCATTATCAGGTAGAACCAAAAACCAGCTGGCTCCGGACCTTGTAGGGTAAGAGTTGAATGCTCCTGATATAGGGGAGCGACTGTATATGTTTTGGTGACCGCCACAGATGACTGTGTGTGTCCTGAAAAGGAAGGGAAGAAATTAGAGATATTGTAGCCTTGCATTAATTGAATCGTAGTACTGTTGTTTGAGCGTTTAGGATAAAGTATTATTTAATGTTTGGAGGTATTTCAGTGAGGGAGAGTCATACCATAAACTGATCTTGTGTGTTCCCACAGTTCCCATTCTGTACTTGAGTAATGTAGCCCACAAACAGTTAATGAAATAAGTACATCTCCCAAGTTACCTCTCTGGATTCACCTCTCGCTGTGTGGATAGTATTAATGTTTTAATGGCTCACTGTGATATATATTAAGCCTGGCTCACGTGTGTTTGTGTGTGTGTGTGGAGGGGGGGGGAGTCCAATGTGGGTCAGGCTGGCCTCATCAGGGCTCCCTAATACAACTCTGGCCGGTAGTAATCTAGCACAAAGCCTTGTCTTTAAGTATCTTATAGAGGAATACACAGGAGAAGTTTCTACATCCAGGGCTTTTCAGATTATGTCTGTCTGCCCCCAGAGTCCCGGAGCAGGGATCTTCTGTGCTCTAATGAAAGTAGAGGAGAATTAGGTGACTGAGCTTTTAATACAGTACTCATATTATAATCACACTAGGGGAAGATGGAGTTTGGAGGTGGGGTGGTGGGAGGTCTTGAGAGTGACCTGTTTCTTTCTTTGCATGTTCTTAATCTGATTGAAGATGTACAGCTACTGTATAGTACTATCTACAGTTCTGTAATGATTGTGTCGATCCCTCTGAAATACTGCAGATTTGCAAGTGAGGAACACTTAGGAAGAGGAGTCTCAGTTTCAGTGTTAAGTATAGCACTGTATAGATTTGTAGCTCTCAGTCCTTGCCGATACTGCATACTGGTTCCTTCTCCATTTTGATCATTGTGCTACTGATTCTAGATTATTATCTGATTTGGATCATTATTTGACAGATCAAATATCCACGTCTGGTCACGTGATGCAATGCGCATGCTTTTTTGTTTCAACGTATTCTTTTAGTATAGGTCAAGTTCGTCAAGCTCAAGTTCATGGCTGCCAAGCTGTCTGGTCTCTGGCCAGTGGGAGAGGTGGTCTTGGAGGTGGTGGGGTGGGGGGGTGCCCTTTGACCCCTGTGGAGGTTGCTAAGGAAGGGAAGCCAGCTGGCTCAGCAATGCACCCGTGAAAAGGCCAAGCTGTCAGAGCTGTCTAAATGGGTGGGAGTAGGCTGCACATCAGCCCCCCCAATACACACACACACACAAACGCACACTCACAGAAGGCACAGGGCCAGAGCTTTGGAATGTCAGCTCTGAGGGAAGGACTGCTTTATGTTCATCAGACACCTCCTTACCATAACTCCAGTCTACCCTCCCACCACGTCCACCCCAATTTCAGACACACAGTCTAGTCCCCCATAAGCACACAGTCTTCCCCCAAACCCCAAATAGTCTACGCTCCATAGCTCCAGTCTGGCCCCTCCCTCAGTCTACCCCTCTGTAGATCTGTGTAGGGTACCCCCCCACACCTTTGATCCCTGTCTAGACTCAACACCCTCACCCTATAGCAGAGAATTCATACATCCTCCACCCTGTAATCTAACTTTTCCCTCTGCCACTCACTGCATGCTTTGCCTACGTATATTTGAGGTAGTATGCTTCTGTTGTATTGTATTATATTGTTGTGTTGAATTGAGAAGTATTTGGATGGCATAAACTCTAGTGTTACAGAACCACCTTATGGATGTGGTAATACCAGCCAGAGAGAATTTTCACTTTTCAGTGGAAAATATCTGGTATGTCAGTCTATTTGTTTGAGTGTTTGTGTTTGTGAGTCTGTGTGTGTGTGTGTGTGTTTCTGTAAGTGCATGTACAGGCTTTTTGCGTATGTATTTCTACACCTCTCTCTGTTTGTATGCGAGTGTGTTCCCCTTCATGGTTGTTCCCCTTCAGGGGAGGGGTCTGGCGAATAAAAGGGCCTCTATTTGCATATGCTGCATGCTGTCTGACGAGAGGGAGCAGTCAAAAAATATATCAGAGGTGGACAAAGAGAGCAAGGACAAACCCTGCATTGTGGGGTTGGCGACAGAAAGGGACTGTTTGAATGGGGGAGTGGATGAACATTGACAGAGAAAGAGTTTGGGCCGGCTCCCTGAAGTGATTAAAGCCTACAGAGCTCCATGTATACAGAGTTAAAATGGAGAGGAACAACATGCAATACAGTGCATGCAGGGCCTATTTGCAGAAAGGGGGGGGAAATACTGTTTGCGTTTCAATGCATTTCAGTTTGCATTTCAGATTTGAATAAATGTCTGGAAGTGTCTAAAATGAATAAAAGATAAAGATAAATTATGTTTATGTAGCGTAAATAAGGAGGTTGCTATCATGTTGACCAGGATCTGGCTTTGTTATGGGTTGTGTAAGTGTTTCGGGTAGGCAGTAAAATGCATTTAAAATACAATCCTGTAGGTTGTCTTTCTTCTTAATTAAGCATCTGAGCTTGCTATTAGCTTGCCAATATGGAAACTATATGTCAGATATGTGTGGACTGCAGTTCTATTAAATGGGTTAGAGTAGGCTGCAGTACTGTTAAATGGGTGAGAGTGGGCTGCAGTTCTGTTAAATGGGTGAAAGTGGGCTGTAGTACTGTTAAATGGGTGAAAGTGGGCTGCAGTACTGTTAAATGGGTAAGAGTGGGCTGCAGTTCTGTTAAATGGGTGAGAGTGGGCTGCAGTACTGTTAAATTGGTGGGTTCAATGTCTGGTTTTGGAGGACAAGGTAGACTGAAGAAATGAGTGGAATCAAAAAAGTTTTTGTTTTGGGTCTCTTTGTAGTATTCACCTTTTTTGTGAAAAATGTGTGCATTATATACACTACATGACCAAAAGTATGTGGACATCTCATTCCAAACTTGTGGCCATTTATATGGAGTTGGTCCCCCCTTTGCTGCTATAACAGCCTCCAGTCTTCTGGGAAGGCTTTCCACTAGATGTTGGAACATTGCTGCAGGGACTTGCTTTCACTTACCCACAAAAGCATTAATGAGCATGAATGATTTTGGGCAATTAGGCCTGGCTCACAGTCGGCATTCCAATTCAACCCAAAGGTGTTAAATGGAGTTGAAGTCAGGGCTCTGTGCAGGCCAGTCAAGTTCTTCTACACCGATCTTGACAAATCATTTCTGTATGGACCTCGCTTTGTGCACGGGGGCATTGTCATGCTGAAACAGGATAGGGCCATCTCCAAACTGTTCCACAAAGTTGAAGCACATAATAGTCTAGAATGTCATTTTATGCTGTAGTATTATGATTTCCCTTCACTGAAACTAAGGAGCCTAGCCCGAATCATAAAAAACAGCCCCACACCATTATTCCTCCTCCACCAAACTTTACAGTTGGCACTATGTATTCGGGCAGATAGCGTTCTCCTGGCTACCGCCAAACCCAGAGTCGTTCCTCGGACTGCCAGATGGTGAAGCGTGATTCATCACTTGAGAGAATGTGTTTCCACTGCCCCAGAGTCCAATGGTGGCACGCTTTACACCACCCCAGCTGACGCTTGGCATTGCGCATGGTGATCTTAGGTTTGTGTGCGGCTGCTCAGCCTTGGAAACCCATTTCATGAAGCTCCCGACGAACAGTTATTGTGCTGACGTTGCATCCAGAGGCAGTTTGGAACTCGGTAGTGAGTGTTGCAACCAAGGACAAATTATTTTTACGCACTTCTTGCTTCAGCACTCGGCAGTCTCGTTCAGTGAGTTGTGTGGCCTACCACTTCACGGCTGAGCCTTTGTTGCTCCTAGACGTTTCCACTTCACAATAACAGTACTTACAGTTGACCGGGGAAGCTCTAGCAGGGCAGAAATTTGACATACTGACTTGTTGGAAAGGTGGCATCCTATGACAGTGCCATGTTGAAAGTCACTGAGCTCTTCAGTAAGGCCATTCTACTGCCAATGTTTGTCTATGGGGATTGCATGGCTGTGTGCTCGATTTTATCCACCTGTCAGCAACTGGTGTAGCTGAAATAGCCAAATCATCTAATTTGAAGGGGTGTCCAAATACTTTTTTATACACAGTACCCGACAAAAGTTTGGACACATCTACTCATTCAAGGGTTATTCTTTTTTTAAACTATTTTCTACATTGTAGAATAATAGTCAAGACATAACAACTATGAAATAACACATATGGAATCATGTAGCAACCAAAAAAGTGTTAAATGAAAATATATTTTAGATTTTAGATTCTTAAAAGTAGCCACCCTGTCCTTGATGACAGCTTTGCACACTCTTGGCATTCTCTCAACCAGCTTCATGAGGAATGCTTTTCCAAAAGTCTTGAAGGAGTTCCCACATATACTGAACACTTGTTGGCTGCTTTTCCTTCACTCATCCCAAACCATCTCAATTGGGTTGAGGTCAGGTGATTGTGGAGGCCAGGTCATCTGATGCAGCACTCCATCACTCTCTTTCTTGGTCCAATAGCCCTTACACAGCCTGGTGGTGTGTTTTGGGTAATTGTCCTGTTGAAAAACAAATGATAGTCCCACTAAGCCCAAACCAGATGGGATGGCGTATCGCTGCAGAATGCTGTGGTAACTGGTTAAGTGTACCTTGAATTCTAAATAAATCACTGACTGTGTCACCAGCAAAGCACTCCACACCATCACACCTCCTCCTCCATGATTCACGGTGGGAACCACACATGCGGAGATCATCCATTTACCTACTTTGTGTCAAATTTGGACTCATCAGACTAAAGGACAGATTTCCACCGGTCTTATGTCCATTGCTCATGTTTCTTGGCCCAAGCAAGTCTCTTCTTATTGGTGTCCTTTAGTAGGGGTTTCTTTGCAGCAATTTAACCATGAAGGCCTGATTCACGCAGTCTCCTCTGAACTTGATGTTGAGATGTGTCTGTTACTTGAACTCGGTGAAGCATTTATTTGGGCTGCAATCTAAGGTGCATTTAACTCTGCAGCAGAGGTATTTCTGGGTCATCCTTTCCTGTTGCGTTCCTCATGAGAGCCAGTTTAATCATAGTGCTTGATGGTTTTTGCGGCTGCACTTGATGAAACTTTCAAAGTTCTTGAAATGTTCTTAAAACCTCTTAAGTCTACCCCTTCCTTTTTCGAACATTCTGTTAAAAATTGCGCAACTTTTCAGGGTCCTGCTACTCATGCCAGGAATATAGTATATGCATATGATTAGTATGTGTGGATAGAAAACACTCTGAAGTTTCTAAAACTGGTTAAATCACGGCTGTGACTATAACAGATCGTGTGTTTCATCGAAAAACGCAAGAAAAACTGCTCTCTGAAAGCTAAAAATAATTTCCATGCGTCACTTTCATGGGTTGTTAAAAGGGCACAAAATTAATTATGGATCTGCATGCAATTCCTACAGATTCCACACGATGTCGCCATTGTCGTCCTTTTCCAGGGAGTTTTTTCTTGGTAAATCCAACTAACTGGATTCAATTTCTTCCGGTCTCCACCAGGATGTTTTGAATGTGCACATTGGCAACCATTGATTTGAAGACGAGGAGCTATTGAATACACATCGCCCTGTAATCATTTTGATAGATTAGAAACGTTTACTAATACCTAAAGTTGGATTACAAAAGTATTTCGAAGTGTTTTGTGAAAGTTTATCGTCGACTTTTTTAATTTAAAAAAATGACGCAGCGTTTAAAAACAATGTTTTTTTCTGAATGACACAGCTTCCATAGAAAGCTATTTTGGGTATATATGGACCGATTTAAACGAAAAAAAGACCCAATAGTGATGTTTATGGGGCATATAGGAGTGCCAAGAAAGAAGCTCGTCAAAGGTAATGAATGTTTTATATTTTATTTCTGCGTTTTGTGTAGCGCCGGATAAGCTAAATCTTTGTTTACGTCGCATTCAGGCATTTTGAGGTGTTGCATGCTATCAGATAATAGCTTCTCATGCTTTCGCCGAAAAGCATTTTAAAAATCTGACTTGTTGGCTAGGTTCACAACGAGTGTAGCTTTATTTCAATACCCTGCATGTGCATTTTGATGAACGTTTGAGTTTTAACGAGTACATTTAGCATTTAGCGTAGCGCATTTGCATTTCCAGGTGTCTACTTGAGACATCTGCGTCTCAAGTAGGAGCAAGAAGTTAAAGTAATGATGGACTGATGGACTGTTGTTTCTCTTAGGCAGAGCAACCAAACGGTGGCAGGGTAGCCTAGTGGTTAGAGTGTTGGACTAGTAACCGAAAGGTTGCACGTTCAAATCCCCGAGCTGACAAGGTACATATCTGTTGTTCTGCCCCTGAACAAAGCAGTTAACCCACTGTTCCTAGGCCGTCATTGAAAATAAGAATTTGTTCTTAACTGACTTGCTTAGTTAAATAAAGATACAATTAGCTTATTTGAGCTGTTCTTGCTATAATATGGACTTGGTCTTTTACCAAATAGGGCTATTTTCTATATACCACGCCTACCTTGTAACAACACAACTGATTGGCTCAAACACATTAAGAAGGAAAGGAATTCCACAAGGTAACTTTTAACAAGGCGCACCTGCTAATTGAAATGCATTCCAGGTGACTACATCATGAAGCTGGTTGAGAGAATCCTAAAAGTGTGCAACGCTGTCATTAAGGCAAAGGATGGCTACTGTGAAGAATCTCAAATATAAAGCATTTTTTTATTAGATTAACACTTTTTTGTTTACTACATGGTTCCATATGTGTTATTTCATAGTTTTGATATCTTCACTATTATTCTACAATGTAGAAAAATAGTAAACATAGAGAAAGACCCTTGAATGAGTAGGTTTGTTCAAACTTTTGACTTTTACTGTATAGTGTATGTGCGTGTTCTTAATAATTATTTCTGTCATATTCTCAGGTCTGGATATGGAGTCGTCAGGATTCTGCATACCCTATTGGGGATCCTGGTATGGACCAAACAACCATTAGACAGTTAAAACCATCTCTGTCACTGTCATAGTCAGTTTATACATCTGGCATGAGGAGCTACAGTAGCCTACACTGTTCACAGAACCAGAGGACCACAACAAGCTAGAGGGAAGACTATGGAAGATTATGCAAGAGGATGCTTAAAATATACTTTGGCAAAAATCACAAGAGACTAGAAAATACTGGAGAAATCTGATATTTTTTCATGGAATACATTCACACATTCACTCTGCCTTGAATTTGTTGTTCTTTCACTGATTCAATGTAATAATAATAATGAAAAACATAAACACACTTATGTTCTCAAGTCACAAGTGACATTCAAACTCTGCTGTGTGTGTGTATGTGTATGTGTATGTGTGTGTGTGTGTGTGTGTGTGTGTGTGTGTGTGTGTGTGTGTGTGTGTGTGTGTGTGTGTGTGTGTGTGTGTGTGTGCGTGTGTGCGTGCGTGCGTGCGTGCGTGCGTGCGTGACATTGCTCTTTATAAACCCTAAAGAAAGTGATTCCACATTGTTATCAATTAAATTATGTACAATGATCATTTGTGTCTTGCTTCATGTTCATCAATTTTTTAAGGGATAGTAAATGTGGAGAACCAAAAGAACACTTTGGGTGGGGAGTGGGCCGAAGGACACCTGCCTCAAACTAGAATGAGAAATGTAGCACAGGGGTATGGGTGATTAAAACAATTGTAATATAGGCTACCATGCTGAGAGAAACCCACCTCTTTGGAGCTGGCCATCGTGCAAAGCAAACAACTTATCATTTAGTCCTCTTGTATCAGTACCTTGGACAGCACCACGTGTTGGGATACAGCTCCCAGCTCCCACTTTTTCATATAACAAACTAATTTATGCAGGTGGGAGTGAGAAACAATGGTGGCCTTAGTAAATATAATACAATCGAATATTCCCATATTTAACGCAGTTATTTCTGAAGTAGGTTAAATCTGAAGTTAGACTTGTTTTGAGGGAGTTGTTTAAACTATTAGAGGCTATTCCTAATTCCAGACTTGACAGACTTGATTAGTGACTCCATTTTCTGACACCAAATCAGGTTTAGGATTATACAGTGTAGGTCTGATTTGATGGAACGAACATTGACTCCAATATCTCACCCTTGACCTCAATCAGTGTCCATCCTGATGACCAAAGTCAACAACAGATGGACAGAAGTAAGATCAAGAAGGGATTATTCAGTCGTTGTGTAGTTATAATCAAAACATGTTTGATGTGACAGACAAAAAATAGTAAATATAATTAAATGAATGCTTATCATTGGTACTGATGCTAACACTTACAAAGTTGTCAAGGAAATTGTTTAATTCATGCTGGAAAACAGTCCAAATAGTGCTGTTTTGGTGGAGTGAAAAGACTGACACAATGAAATGTAATAGAATTACAGAACAGTAAAACACTGTTATAAACTATTATTATTATTTATATTTTGCATTAACAAAAAATAAAATGTTTAAATTGATAAATCATTTGGTGTTTTCTTGCAACCCCAAAGACAGAATGTACACAATTGTGCAAGTAGTCTGACAAATTGTGCGTTGGCTGTGATATTTCACATGCATTTTACATTCAAATATTTCCTGAAATATAAGGCAGCAAGCTCTCTTCATCATGAATATTGTGGTTTATATTGTAGATCGCAAGTGGACGACAGTTGTCACGTTTGACTGGACAACAAAGGAAAACACGGAAGTAAAATGCTGTAGAAACTATTATAATTTTGTTCGATTTTAATTGATTTATTGTAATGCAGGCCTACTCTCCACCACCTTTGTTATTACTGAGTCTGTTAAATTAGCAGCTTGAGGTAGTAGAAGCATCCTCTTTGATGAGACCAAAGTGGGTCCGAGGCACATGGACCTGTTGGTAATGGCCGTAAGTTAGGGTCAAGAGGTCATGCTCTGGACAGTCGCCCAAAGGACAATCATGTGATACCAAGGTCAGGGGTCACAGCCAGAGGTCAAGTGCCAGTAATTAAGTGTCTATTTCTGGCTATTCCCCAGTGACCTCTTGGCTGAGATGGACAGGCAGAGGCTTGGGGAGGTCCTTGATGACCAGGCTTTAACAAACACTATATGGTGATTAACTAACTAAATTAACTAGTGATTATTTACCACACAGTATTTCAGGCAGATTTCAGGCAAAATATGTAGTAATCTGTAGTAATACTGTTGTAACTACAAAATAAGATTTCTTATTGCTTTTTGGCGATTGCACAATGTCATAATTACATTGTGTTCATTTCCAAAAAGCCAACTTTTTTCCATATTTTTTAAGACCAAGATAAATGCAGTGTCAGAATATACTGCAACACATTTGCAAAATCATGTTCTTTTGTGAAAAGGAAATACGTTTCTATTTTTTATATGGCAAGTAGTAAACAAAAAAAAGGAAACACAACCAGAAGAGTCAGCCAGTAGGCTATTGCTGTTGTAGGCTAGTTTGAGGAGTGAAAGATAGAGGGGAACTCACTAACAAGTTGCTAGACATTCCAATTCAGCAGTCAGTGGGCGCTGGAGTAAGTTTCACAGTGAGCAGATAGGAATAGGAATTGTTTATGTCTTTCTAGCCAGTGAGCATTAAGTCTGTGTATATGAACTGTTAGCATGAGAATAGGGATGGGTCCTGTGAACTTCTCTGACCCATTGACCTCTCTCCTGGGATGTGAATAGTATCACTCAAGAGCTGCCCGCTCGCTATGTCAGACCTGAACCATGCCTAAAATTCTAATCAGTCTGATTTAATGTATCCTACAACCCCCTTCTAGACAACCCCACCCCCCATTTATTCAGACCGGGGGTACGGCAGTTTGTTTAAGGCATGCCTCGCCCCCCAATCCGGGTACCCCTCCTCCAATTTATGGGCCCCTGGACTTGGAAGTTGGAGGAGTCTGAGGAGCTGGTATAAGACAACAGGGGTCCCTTTCTCTTCCTAAAGAAGTTGGGCCTCCACATAATCAATTGGTTCCCCAACCACTGAGCGGTTTATAGCTAATCCGAATTAGAATGGTAAAAGGATCAGACTGGTGTCACTCTGATCATAATCACCCATCTCACATTCAATACTGAAGTGCAACTGAACTGAAACAGCTATTCACTGATAGGTGTGAATTAGAATAAGGATAACATTCTGCAGAAAACCTGATGCAGAAAGCTGGTCTGAGAGGATAATATGTGTACCAGAGAGAGAGCTTCAGTGAAGTGTTCTCAGCAATGCAGTCTATCAGATGCAGGAATAATTGAGAGAAGGCTGGAAAGAGTGACACCTTCAGGCATGGAGAAGAAACATTTCATTCTGTAAAATCCACAGTCTCTGATCAATGTCAAGAATATAGCTCAAATGGTCTACCTTTCATGGCAGAGAATTTGTATCTTGGCCTATTTTATTACATAGTTTGAGAAAAGAGACGTCATTGAATCTTCCTTCACAATTTGTTCCTCATACCTTTAATTAAGGTACATCTCATTGTTTGCAATAAGTTTGAATGAAATATTGACACACAAATATTACTTAACCAGCAAAACCTTTATTGTAGCCTAGGCCTATCGGGAGAAAGAGGATATTATTGGCAATACCATTGCATGTGTCAGTTTGACTCATTTAGCCTATGGATTCGAAGTGCTGAGAGGACAGCGCCACGTGTTTCCAATGAATCTCTATAGTTTGCAATCGAGAACCAGACACAAAAAAGTGAATTTCCTATTTCGTCTCTATTTATGCACATTTTATATTGTTCCAGTTTATGTATTTATATTTATTAAATAATTGCAAGACGGTTTTATTTAGGGTCTATGCGTTTTCATCAGTTTATAAATGAGAGATTGTGACACAACAACCAATGAAATAATCGAATAACTTGCATTAAGTGAAAGGTGCACGTAATCAATGGGTAAAACTGTGTCAAACATGGATCTCATTGCATTAGATTGTGTAAATGCTCCTGTGCCCGTGGCACTGCTATATTAACGTAGTAGGCTCAAGCTTACTCTCTGAATAATTACTGAACTGTCAGTAATATAGTTAATGGTATACCTGGGTAGTCTGATGTAGGCCTGCCGGAGGGGCGTCCTTAAGCGATGTCTGGCTCTCTTCCCAGAGCATAAGTGGGGCTCAAAACGAGGTGTGAATATAATGTATAGGCCTACAACATGGTTATACATCATTGTCTTAATCAATCATATTATTTCATACCTTACCTTAGACCTGTAAAAGTGATGTATAAAATGTAGCCCTATAATATGATTAGCCCCTTGTCCTCATACGTTTTGCCATATTTGGAATATAAATGATGTATATTACATTCTCACATTTGATACAAAAATACATGATATTATTCCAATTGAATTTCGTACTGTTAAACACGTTGATCCAAACAGGTTCAAAAATAGAGTTTCTCAAAACGATGTGCAACACAATGGCAGACCAAATAAAAATGTGTTTCCATTTCATTTCTCGATTGAATCCTCACATAAGCAATTATAGGGCTAATTGTCATCAAACTTGTAATATGTCAACGAAAAGTCTTGAAAATGATTCATCTGCAAGTGAAAGTGAGTGTTCTGCTTCTTGGTCTCTTACACAATTGAGGAACTAAAACTTGGAGTGGGCTACATATATTTAACGATCATATAATTTATGTTAATTGTGCGATTATATTTCTGACTTTTAAATTCTGGCTAGTAACATAGCTCTCTTTTTGACTTATTAATTCTGGCTAGTAACATAGCTCTCTTTTTGACTTATTAATTCTGGCTAGTATCATAGCTCTCTTTTTGACTTATTAATTCTGGCTAGTATCATAGCTCTCTTTTTGACTTATTAATTCTGGCTAGTATCATAGCTCTCTTTTTGACTTATTAATTCTGGCTAGTAACATAGCTCTCTTTTTGACTTATTATTTCTGGCTAGTATCATAGCTCTCTTTTTGACTTATTAATTCTGGCTAGTATCATAGCTCTCTTTTTGACTTATTATTTCTGGCTAGTAACATAGCCTTGGCCTACATAATGTGTGAAATGTAAATGCTATAAAACGAGAACGAGAGGGAAAGAAGACAATAGAGAGATTCTGTTAACATTTTCGTTAAATTGCCTCGAGTATAGTCTATACCAGAACATGTGTTCATCACGAATTTTTATATTATTTATATATTTATATTGTAAATTGTAAAATTCATAATAAATAACTTTCACATTTTAACACATATACTAATTTGCCAAGCAATTTTTAAAAACTTAAATCTTATATTTGACCTTTTTTTTAAACTAGGCGATGTTCAGGGGCAGAACGACAAAATCCTTAATTTATCAGCTTGGGGATTTGATCTTGCAACCTTTCGGTTACTAGGCCAACGGTCTAAGCACTAGGCTACCTACCGCCCCAAATACACCTTAAATATGTCGAACTGGATTTAAAAAAAATCTCGAACCCTGGATTACAGGGAAATCTAAAATGATTGTAGTCTTTATTAATTGAATCGTGTGAAATTGACAGAGAAAATAATGGAGAGAAGTGCTTGCTTTTTTTAACTGATCTCCCTTTTACTGTCACTCCCTGACACCCACGTCTATAATGCATATTATACCGTATATCTGTATATTACATTTCATTATATTTTTGTTAAGGTATAGGCTGTGTAATGCATCTGAAATATCCAGGAGTCATGGGAATCAAATGTTATACTTACACATGTTACAGATCCTGTGAGGAAAAATGGAATAAAGACTTCTTTCTCGTTGCATTTTACAACCAGAGGGAAACGTAGGCAACATCAACATGGCCAAAGTGTGATCTGACTAAGAACTGCAGGCTTTCTCACCCATCTACACACTGTACACCATAATTACAAAGTGAACACGTGTTTTTATACATGTAGGAAAATGTATTGAAAATGTAAAACAGAAATATCTAATTTACACTCCTTTGCTATGACACTCCAAATTGAGCTCAGGTGCATCACATTTTCTTTGATCATCCTTGAGATGTCACGACAACTAGATTGGAGTCCAGCTATGGCCAATTGTTCAGACATGATTTAGAAAGAAATACATGTCTATCTCTATAAGGTCCCACAGTTGACAGTACATGTCAGAGCAAAACTATACCATGAAGTCTAAGGAACTATCTGTAGCTCTCCGAAATTGTGATGAGGCATATACAATGCATTTGGAAAGCAGTTTTTCCACATTTTGTTACATTATAGCCTTATTCTAAAATGGATGAAGAAGAAACAATCTCATAAATCTACACAACATAAACCATAATGACAAAGTGAAAACAGGCTTTTAATAATCTTTGCTGATATATTACAAATAAAAAACTAAAATTCCTTATTTACATAAGTATTCAGACCCTTTGCTATGAGACTCGAAATTGAGCTCAGGTGCATCCTGTTTCCATTGACCACCATTGAGATGTTTCTACAACTTGATTGGAGTCCACGTGGTAAATTCAATTGATTAGACACACACCTGTCTACATAAGATCCCACAGTTGACAGTGCAAAAAACCAAGCCATGAGGTCGAAGGAATTGTCCATAGTCAGGATTGTGTCGAGGCACAGATCTGGGGAACCAAAACATCTCTTTAGCATTGAAGGTCCCCAAGAACACAGTGGCCTCTATCATTCTTAAATGGAAGACGTTTGGAACCACCAAGACTCTTCCTAGAGCTGGCCGCCCGGCCAAACTGCACAATCGGGGGAGAAGAGCCTTGATCAGGGAAGTGACCAAGAACCCAATGGTCACTTTGACAGAGCTCCAGAGTTCCTCTGTGGAGATGGCAGAACCTTCCAGAAGGACAAACATCTATGCAGCACTCGACCATTCAGGCCTTTATGGTAGAGTGGCCAGATGGAAGCCACTCCTCAGTAAAAGGACCATGACAGCCTGCTTGGAGTTTGCCAAAAGGCACCTAAAAGGCTGTCAGACAATGAGAAACAAGATTCTCTGGTCTGATGAAACCAATATTGAACTCTTTGGCCTGAATGCCAAGTGTCATGTCTGTAGAAACCAGGCACTGCTCATTACCTGGCCAAAACCATCCCTATGGTGAAGCATGGTGGTGACAGCATCATGCTGTGGGGATGTTTTTCAGCAGCAGAGACTGGGAGACTAGTCAGGATTGAGGGATAGATGAACGGAGCAGAGAGATCCTTGATGAAAACCTGCTCTCTCAATGTCCTTGAGTGGCCCAGCCAGAGCCTGGACTTGAACCTGATCGAACATCTCTGGAGAGATCTGAAAATAGCTATGCAGTGACACCCCCCATCCAACCTGACAGCGCTTGAGAGGATCTGCAGAGAAGAATGGGAGAAACTTCCCAAATACAGGTGTGCCAAGCTTGTAGAGTCATACCCAAGAAGACTCAAGGTTGTAATCGCTGCCAAAGGTGGTTCAACAAAGTACTGTGTAAAGGGTCTGAACACTTATATAAATGTGATATTTCAGTAACAAACATTTCTAAAAACCTGTTTTTGGTTTGTCATTATGGGGTATTGTGTGTAGATTGATGACAATATATATATATATATATATATTTAATCAATTTTAGAATAAAGCTGTAACCTAACAAAATGTTGAAAACGTGAAGGGGTCTGAATACTTTCTGAATGCACTGTATCTGGCGAAGGGTCTAAAACCATTTCCAGAGTGTGGAACGTTTCTAAGAGCACAGTGGTCTCCATCATTGGGAAATGGAAAAGTATGAACTATCCAGACTCTGCATAGAGCTGGTCATCTAACCAAACTGAGCACCATGGCAAGAAGGACCTTGGTCAGGGAGGTGACCAAGAACCCATTGACCACTCTGAGAGAGCTACAGAGTTTCTTGGCTGAAATGGTAGAACTTGCCAGAAGGACAACAATCTCTATAGCACTTCACCAATCTGGGCTTTATGGGAGAGTGGTCAGACAGAGGCCACTTATGAGAAAAAGACACATGACAGTACGCTTGGAGTTTGTAAAAAGGCTCTTGAAAGACTCTGAGAGCATAAAGCATATGATTCTGTGGTCTGATGAAACAAAAAATGTAACTCTTTGGCCTGAATGTAAAACACTCGGTCTGGAGAAAACCAGGCACAGATCATCACCCATCTAACATCATCCCTACCGTGAAGCATGGCGGTGGCAGCATCATGCTATGGGGATGCTTTTTGGCGGCAGGGGCTGGGAAACTGGTAAGGATAGAGGGAACAAAGAATGGAGCCAAATACAGGCAAATCCTTGATGAGAACCTGCTTCAGAGTGCAAACGACCTTAGACTGGGTGAAGATTCATGTTCCAACAGGACAATGACCCCAAGCATACAGCCAAAGTAACGCTGAGAACAAGAATTTGAAAGTCCTCGAGTGGCCCAGCCAAAGCCCAGACTTGACTCCCATTGAAGACCTGTGGAAAGACTTGAAGATTGCTGTTCACCGCCGCTATCCATCTAACTTAACAGATCTTGAGAAAATCTGCAAGGAAGAATGGGAGAAAATCCACAAATCCAGATGTTCAAAGCTGATAAAGACATACCCAGGACGACTCAAAGCTGTAATATCCGCCAAAGGTGCTTCTACAAAGTATTGACTCAGGGGTGTGAATACGTATGTAAATGAGATATTTCTGTATTTCATTTTCAATACATTTGCAAATATTTCAAAAACATGTTTTCACTTTGTCATTATGGGCTATTTCGTGGAGATAGGTGAACATATTTTTAAAATCCATTTTGAATTCAAGCTGTAACACAACAAACGTGGAATAAGTCAAGTGGTATGAATACTTTATGAAGCCACTGTGTATACCAACATCATAAATGAATCAACACAATATCATACACCTCCAGAAAGGACACAACAACACAGCATCATCAGAGATGTTCTTCTAATGATGCTACGGGCTCTGACGTCATATATATGAATGTAAAAGAAAACTGTTTTATGCCATTCAGAGTCAGCATACAGGTGTGTGAAAATAAGTGTGGACAGCAAAGTACATCATGTTTCAAATGGTGTGTGCTTTTAGATGGACTCCTACATTTAGTCCAATGGTTTAATCGTGAACGTGACAAGGCCTCCACTGCAGCAGTATGGAGGGAGGGTTTAGAGCACCGGTGCTGGGCGGGCACTATTTGGTAAGAACTCTTTGGCGGGCACTATTTGGGAAGAACTCTTTGGCGGGCACTATTTGGTAAGAACTCTTTGGCGGGCACTATTTGGTAAGAACTCTTTGGCGGGCACTATTTGGTAAGAACTCTTTGACGGGCACCATTTAACAGGCACCATTGTGAATAGGCTTTTGGGGGTGGAGGATGTGGCATCTTTACGTGTGTGTGTGTGAGCGTGTGATTGTGTGTGTGGGAGAGATCTTGAATAACTTAATCTTACAAGCATGTTGACTGGAGGTGAAAAGAAAAAGTGCTGGTTTTGCTCTCAATATCTCTCTCATAGTAGTACAGCATTTTGGTCTCTTTTATTCAGGGTATACGATCTAGGGGCAGAATGTTAATGCTGATGTCCTGTGGTGGAGGAGAGGAAAGTAGACTACACACAGCCTCTCTCCTTCTCACAGCAAGAGACAAACCAATAGCCTGTTACTGCTTGTAGGCTATGTGCTGATGATGTTGAATGAGAAAGGTGCAATTTCATTCCCTACTGTAGAAAACAATCCAATGAGTTTGAGTAACTCATTAGGGGTGTATTCAGAAAAGTGAAACGTTCCAAACATTGCATAGAAATGTGCTAACATGATTCCTCCTATTCTACATGGCATACAATCAGGTTTGTTCTACACAATACATTTCTATCTGAACGTTGTGTAGCGTTGAACCCCTGACCAGAGCCCAGGATTCATTAGAGCTAGGAATCATTCAATAGTCAGCGAATAAGAGGTTGTTGTCTGTGTTTGCACCTGGCTTGAAATGTGTTTAGATCAGTGGTGTATCTCCCAATGTTATCTTAGTCTTAATGGAAGGGTTTCTCTTATTTTCTTATTCTTCCAGAGAAAAAGAGAGAGAGAGAGAGAGAGAGAGAGAGAGAGAGAGGGAGAGAAAGAAAGGGCCATGTATTGACAGTCGCACTTATATGCATGCACATGCTTACAGTCAGGGGGAGAGAGAGCCATCTGAGCTACATGCTACGTGGATGGACTAGCTGCTCAGTGCAGAGAGGATGAAGCCCATCCTCTCTGTTATACATCAGTTATAACAAAGAGGCAGGGACGAGCGTGGGGATTGGTTGAAACCAGTTTGAATCAACACAGTCAGAAGGTAAAGTTTGAGCTGTGAGCTGTGGGTACAGAAACAAAACAATGTTACCAAGAACAGTGGCTGAAACTGTGTATGTTTAATAGTAAAACCAATAATGATATTGAATAGCAAATTGTCTATCATATTGTACAGGTCTGAGGTCCCTTTAACAACAACAACATTGACAACTTAGCAATTAAAGCAATATGTCCTTTCATATGTTTAAACATAAGTGAATTCACATCTTCCTTTTAAAAGCCATTGTCCATATGATACGGATTGTTCATACACTTTATAGTTATCAAATAAATAGTCAAGTCCATATACCCCAACTTTCCCTATAAATCGTAGACTTTGAATCAAAATATAATCTCACAGCGGGTAGGAAGGCAAGGGGCCCTTGAAACATTAACACAGTTCTAATTTGTCTTCACGGTCTACACATTTAGAATGTCTAGAGTCATCCACTATGCTTGTCACAGACCCTTCTAAAGGGACCCAAAAGGTCTTTGGATCCATGTCTATAGGAATGCACCAGAAACATTCCAACAGGCTGACTCTCAATTTGATTACCATTATTCTCCATTCACATCAGTGGTCCATCAGGCATGGTCCATCAGCCGTGTCTAATGTGTGGCTGCTAGGCTAAACTTTAACCCCAGCCTGTCTAGAGGGCCACTGTGACAGGGGGTCAAGGGTAAAGGGGGAAGGGGGCTTATGGAACGCATTTGGGGGGGCTGTCTGGGAGAGAAGGGTCCAGACTGTCCCAGACTTATGGTTGAGAGTACAGGGGAGGCTGTGTATCCTGCACCCCCTTTAGATCCTCACCCCACCCCACTGCTCTGTCTGTTTCCCTTAACCCCCTGGGCCTTAATGAACAGGTGGACTGCTGAGGGATTGTCTGGGGACTGGCGGGGTGCTGGTTCCCAGACAGGGGTGTGTAAAGTGGGTACACAGACAGACACAAAGAGGTCCTAACGTACACAAACACACAGAATCATTGCATAAACACATGATATACTGTATTATATGCATATAAAACACATAAAATCAGAATCCACACTATATCCCCACCATTTAAACAGTACCTTCAGAAAGTATTCACACCCCTTTACTTTTTCACATTTTGTTGTGTTACAGCCTGAATTTAAAATGGATTAAATTGAGATTTTGTGTCACTGTCTACAAGCAATAACCCATAAAGTCAGAGTGGAATTATAGTTGTAGATACTTTCACAAACTAATAAGAAATGAAAAGCTGAAATGTCTTGAGTCAATAATTATTCAGTCCCTTTGTTATGGAAAGTCTAAATAAGTTCAGGAGTAAAAATGTGTAACAAATTGTATAATAAATTGCATAGACTCATTCCGCGGTCAATAATAGTGGTTAACATGATTTTTGAATAACTACTCCATCTCTGTACCTCACACATACAATTATCTGTAAGGTCCCTCAATCGAATAGGGAATTTCAAGCACAGATTCAACTACAAAGACCAGGTAGAGTTTTTGATGCCTGGCAAAGAAGGGCACCGATAGGGAAATGTTTACAAAAAAAAGCAGACGCTGAATATCCCTTTGAGCATGGTGAAGTTATTAATTACACTTTGGATAGTGTATAAATACAACCAGTCACTGCAAAGATTCAGGCGTCCTTCCTAACTCAGTTGCTGGAGAGGAAGGTGTCACGCCCTGGTCTTAGTATTTTGTGTTTTCTTTATTATTTTGGTCAGGCCAGGGTGTGACATGGGTTATTTATGTGGTGTGTTTTGTCTAGGGGTTTTTTGTAGGTCATGGGATTGTGGTTAGTGGGGTTGTCTAGAAAAGTCTATGGTTGCCTGGAGTGGTTCTCAATCAGATGCAGGTGTTTATCGTTGTCTCTGATTGGGAACCATATTTAGGCAGCCATATTCTTTGAGTGTTTTGTGGGTGATTGTTCCTGTCTCAGTGTTTGTTTGCACAAGATAAGGCTGTTTAGGGTTTCGCGGTATGTTTATTGTTTTGTATTGTTCATGTTTATCTTTTATTAAACATGTTTTGAAATAACCACGCTGCATTTTGGTCCGCCTCTCTTTCACCAGAAGAAAACCGTAACAGAAGGAAACTGCTCAAGGCCAATGGTAATTGTAAAACAGTTAGAGTTTAATGGTTATGATATGAGAACTGAGAATGAATCAACAACATTGTAGTTACTCCACAACACATCTAAATGACAGAGTGAGAAGGAGGTCTGTAAAGAATAAAAATGTTCCAAAACATACATCCTGTTTGTGACTAGGCACTTAAAGGTGCAATTATGTAGAAATCGCTCTGCCATTTCGTGGTTGCTCAAATTCTAATGGTTTGCCTAATTTCAGTTTATAGTGTAGAGAATCAATCATTGTACCATCTAAACCGCTGTGAAATATATTTTCATTATAACCAAAATATTGTATTTTCAGCTGTTTGAAACTGGTGTACAAAACCGAAAGTAAAAGAAGCAAAATTAATCTTAAGAACGGGAAGCAAAGAAATAGACCACATAGAACAGATCTACCGCTTCTTAGTTTTTGTTTTTCAATGAGAATGTCACCCAAAAAGTTACATATTTCAGCTTTAAGTAATACTGCTAAAAATGTTGCAAAGAAATTAATGTTTTGTTCTAAATATAATTTTGGGGCAAACACAACACATCACTGAGTATCACTCTACATATTGTCAAGCATGGTGGTGTCTGCATCATGTTATGGGTGTGCTTGTCATGGGCAAGGACTAGAAGGTTTTGGGGATAAAAAGATACAGAATACAGATAAGCACAGGCAAAATCCTAGAGGATAATCTGGTTCAGTCTGCTGTCCAACAGACACTGGGAGAAAAATTCACCTTTCATCAGGACAATAACCTAAAACGCAAGGCCAAATCTACACTGGAGTAGCTTACCAAGGCATCATTGAATGTTCCCGAGTTACTGTTTTGACTTAAATTGGCTTAAATCTATGGCAAGACTTGTAAATAGCTGTCTAGCAATGATCAACAATCAACTGCCTAGTTAAATAACATTTAAAAAACTTGACAGAGCTAAAGGGCCTCCCGGGTGGCGCAGTGGTTAAGGGCGCTGTACTACAGCGCCAGCTGTGCCACCAGAGACTGTCGCAACCGGCCACAAGCGGGAGGTCAGTGGGGCGATGCACAATTGGCCGGCAGGGATATCCTTGACTCATCGTGCACCAGCGACTCCTGTTGCGGGCTGGGCGCAGTGCACGCTAACCAAGGTTGCCAGGTGCATGGTGTTTCCTCCGACACATTGGTGCGGCTGGATTCCGGGTTGGATGCGCACTGTGTTAAGAAGCAGTGCGGCTTGGTTGGGTTGTGTATCGGAGGACGCATGACTTTCAACCTTCATCTCTCCCGAGCCCGTACGGGAGTTGTAGCGATGAGACAAGATAGTAGCTACTAAAACAATTGGATACCACGAAATTAGAGAGAAAAAGGGGTAAAAATTCACAAAAAAAATAAATAAAAATTGACAGAGCTTGAAGAGTAATCCAGGTCTGCAAAGCTCTTAGACTTACCCAAAAAGACTCTCAGCTGTAATCGCCGCCAAAGGTGCTTCTACAAAGTTTTGACTCAGTGGTGTGAATATTTATGTAAAATAGATGTTTCTGTATTTTGTTTTCAATAAATGTGCAAACATTTCTAAAAACATGTTTTCACTTTGTTATTATGGGGCATTGTTAGTAGATAGGTGAGATGATTTAAATGACATTTAATCCATTTTGAAACCAGGCTTTAACACAACAAAATGGGGAATAAGTCAATACGTATGAATACCTTCTGAATGCGCTGTGCTTCACTTTGCTGAGTGAAGAACTTTGCACACCATGTTGAAAGACATTCATAGTTAACGCAACACATATCAGCAATCCTTTACAGGCTGTTTACAAATTGCAACAGAACCTATATTTTATTCAGACTAAGAACAGAAAACATCTGTTCAGGTAGGTTTGGAAGGAGACAGCCGTTTACACATCCGTCTGAGGGCCCTGGGAAACTAGTGTTGACTAGGGGGGAAAAAGTTGTGATGGATGTCCTGGTGGGGCCCAGGCAGGCACGCAGACATGTAGTGGCCCTTGACTTACTGAGTAGATGGACAGTACTGCCCCCTTCAGACCATAGTGAACAGGGCTGTTTGCTAAATATGCTAGAAAATGAAACTTGAGACCCCATCTTATGGACTTACAAACAGTTCTTTCAGAGCTTCATCAATGCTACCTAATGCTAGCACATGCAAATGCACTTCACAAACGCATGCAGGCAGGCAGGCACCCACACACAAATGCACCCCCCCCCCCCCTCACACACACACAGGACCCAGGAAGGACAGACCTCACGTGCGGTCGGCACTAGAGCATGTAGCCACCTGTCAATCACCAGATCCCTCCTGTCTTAAGAGAGACGTTTCGACTTCGCCCGTCCCTCCCCACACATTCTGCTTCCCCTGGCAGCCGTTGTCAGGCGACCACGGGGCATTTTCCCCTCACAACGGGGCCTCGCCATTGAACCCTGGGGTCCTTAGCAACTACAATTAGAAGGTGCCAAAAAGAGCTATTTTCTGTGGCTGAAAGGGCCTGTTCTTCTGCGCTGCATCTGGGATTCATACGGCAGGACCTGAATGGACGAACCTGTTCCTTTTAAACGGCAGTGTAATGGAGCGTATAAAGGGGCCGGCTACCAGTGGATAGGATAGATAAGATCATGGCTAATCTGCTGTTCCACTCCACTGTGGTTCGATAGGGACACTTAACCTGCCTCTGTGGCCAGTTAGTGTCCTTGGGCGGCCAGTGGTCAGTGGGCTGTGACAGGCTGTGTTTTGAGAAAACTATAGAGAGGTTGGGTATAATATGAGGAGAAGAGGTGGGATAAGTAGAGTTTATGAACACTTTTATGGACTTCTGAATGGTTTCACTGGATGTTTTTACAAGTGTCTTTATGAGGGACTGAACAAAAGGCCCTGAATGCCTCCCTACACATTGAGGGTCTGAGACAGACAACTCTTTGGCGATCATAAAGTTAACTCTCTGGAGCTGACATTTAAATAAACCAATATATAAAATCGGATCAAGAGTCTGATGGATAAAAAGGGAACTATAACTGCCATATTGTTTGTTTATCATCCAATTGAGAGATCGTCACCAACTGTGGTGGGTGGAGTTCATTGTCTAGATTGGCTTTAGCTCCCTGATCAAAAATCTAAAATGCTTTTTTATCCCCAATATATAAAATAATCACACAAATATTTTTGTATTTATTAGGGTCCCCAGGAGCTACTCTTCCTGGGGTACAAACAGGGTTAAAACAAGCACATCATAACAAAACACATCAGCTTAATAAAACAATACATCATACAAGACATTAGATTATTACTCTCTTTTTATACCCCTTTTCCTCCCCATTTTTTGTGGTATCCAATTGGTAGTTACAGTTTTGTCTCATCGCTGCAACTCCCTATGGACTCGGGAGAGGCAAAGGTCGAGAGCCATGCGTCCTCCGAAACACGACCCTGCCAAGCTACACTGCTTCTTGATACACTACTCGCTTAACCCGGAAGCCAGCCACACCAATGTGTTAGAGGAAACACCATCAGGCGCCCGGCCGGCCACAAGTTGTCGCTAGAGCAGGATGAGACAAGGAAATCCCGGCCGGCCAAACCCTCCCCTAACCCGGACGACGCGAGGCCAATTGTGCGCCGCCTCATTAGTCCCCTGGTCACAGCCGGCTGTGACACAGCCTGGGATCAAACCCAGGGCAGTAGCGATGCCTCAGACTGCTCCGCCACTCGGGAGGCCAATTTATTACTGTCTTATTACAAACTTAAAATATCAATACCACAATACCACAACATTACAATGTGTGTGTGTGTCTGTGTGTGTGTGTAGAGTATGTGTTATAGTGTTTGTGCGTATGCATATGCGTGTCTGTGTTTGTGTGTGTCTCTTCATCATTCAGCATTGTTCCGTGCCCTTCCCTGTACGCTTGCTGAAAGTCAGTTGTTAATTTGTTTACTGTGAAATAGCATTGTATCTGGTCAAACAACATTTTTCTAAAATGTTTATAAATGCTCGTAAAGTTTTATGGGCTTACTTCTAAGTGGTCTAATGTGTGTATTTTAAGGCTACTCACAGTTATGTTTTCAAGTACAGCAGACTACAAACAGACTATAACTTTGTACCAACATTTTAGTAGAGATGATACAGTTCTTTATCATTAATGAGCGTCTGTGGCCCTTTGTGAGTGTGTGCTTTGTCTCTACTCCTTTCTTAACTCTCGTCCACAGCACACTTGCCCACCCTCTCAGTCAGCACACCTGTCAATCAACAGTCCTGATTGACCCTAGAAGGCAGGCCATCAGGCATCAGCTCTGAAAAGGAGGAGCCTCTCTGTCCCTCCCTGCTCCCTCCTTCATGCCTTCTTCTCTCCCTCTCTCTCCCTTTCTGTCTTTCAATTACTTTTTCTCATTCTCTCTCTCTCTCTCTCTCTCTCTCTTTCTCCTTCACTAATTTTCCCCACCACCTCACCTCTTTCAGTCTCATCCATTACCAAGGTCAGTGTCTCTGTAAAAATGGTAGTATACTTGGCTCTCCTTCACCTTCCCCTTGCTTCTCTCTACTCAACTATGTTCCCCCTTCCCTCCTCAACTTGGTTCCCTGTTCCCTCTTCAACTCTTTGCCCCCAGGGTCATGTCCCTCTCAGCACTAACTTCTCTGACCCCTTGGGAAAGGACTAGGACCATAAAATGGGCCTCTGAATTCGTTTTAATGGGGTCCCTTATCCACCCTTTAAGTGGTTGATTGATAAACGGGCTTGAGTTTGGGATGGTGGGAGGGGCCGTGGTTGAGGAGAGGTGGGGGGGTCAGGGAAAATGTGTGTAGGGTTGTGTGTGTGCGTGCGTGCGTGCGCGTACAGATGTAGGATCTTAATTTGAGCCAGTGTTTTACAGCAGGAAGATAATCCTGCAGCAAAAGGAAATGTGAATTATTATGTGGATTATAATTAATGGACATTATTTGTAGGGGTTGATACATTCTTTGTTCGGGAAAATTAAGTGTGACATTTAAAGTGAAAATGACAAACTTTAGAAGCCTTTTTAAACCTTGAATACACTACAAGTGTGCACTTCCTGTTGTGGAAATGATCAGCAACAAAAGAGTGATCAAATTAAGATCTTGTGTGTGTGTGTGTGTGTGTGTGTGTGTGTGTGTGTGTGTGTGTGTGTGTGTGTGTGTGTGTGTGTGTGTGTGTGTGTGTGTGTGTGTGTGTGTGTGTGTGTGTGTGTGTGTGTGTGTGTGTGTGTGTGTGTGTGTGTGTGGGTGGAGGGGAGGGGAGGGGAGGGGAGGGGAGGGGAGGGGAGGGGAGGGGGCTGGGTGCAGTTGGTGTCTGAATAGGGGAGAGGCGCTCCCTTCCTTCCCAGCAGGACAGCATCTCTTTTAATTGGAGCTTTTGTGGCACCATTACCTCCTTTACTTCAACACGTTACTGATGACAAAAGAAAACACCTCTAAGCCTGCCTTTGTGAGAGAGAGGAGAAGGATACCTCGCTGCTACTGATGTGGGAATCATCCACACTCATGAGCTACTCTCTAATACGGGGCAACATAATATCACTGCAGAGGGAACTGTAAATGCATAGTGGCAGATCATATTGATGCATACAGTAGTAGTAGGCTAAATTAAAGAAAGAGTGGATAATTCTGTTCTTTGTAAGAAGGTAAAACACCATGCACAACAGAGCTCTTCTGTTAGAAGATACCTTTTTTTATTCAGGAAACCTCATTATAATCTCTCAGCTCAATTCAGAGGCTCTAAAGCAAGATCCAAGGCCATAATCGTCTCACCTACTCTTTCTCTACTCAATGGGACATATTGTTTTTACAGATCCATGCTGAGTTAAGTGGGATTTAGATGAAAATCTGAATCCTGAAACCTCTGGTAAGTCATTCATGCGGCTCTACCTGTGGAGCCCTGAGTGTGACCTTGCACTAGGTCAAACCTTTGACCCTGGGGCATGTTTAGGCTGATGCTGCGGGCTGGGCTCTGATGTGTTCCTGTCCCTATGGTCATTCTAGTCTCCCAGGAGACTATATGGACATGATCTCTCCCTCCTGTGCATGCATGTGTGTGTGATTGCTCCTGTGGTCACTCTGGTGTAACAGGAGAGCATGGGGAATGACTTCATGACCCCTGTGTGATCTCTCTGCAGAGAGGACTATGGAGGGTCTGGGTCAGAGTGGTGGTGCGTTACCAAACATTGGTTGTGTGAGGTGGCTGGAAATTGACACTAGGGTCAGAGCTCTCTAATTAGAGCTAAATGATGAGAACAAACCAGGACATCCTGGGATGTTGCATTTGGGTAGTGATTTTCAGATGTGCAATAAATTGTGATATATTGGGGCGTATTGTGCAATAATTACATGAACGCATATATCGGATGAGGTGAAGTCTCAAGGGTTGGTATGAGTTGAGTTTGAGTGTAGGGAGATGGGGTGATACACCTACTGTGTAGTGTTTTTATTTGTACAAAGGTCACATTCTTTTGAATACAATACATCGTCATTAATGAAACAGCTATTCCATTCTCACTGTAAACTAGTTTTAATGATTTCATTTCTCATCACAAAGGCAGTTGATTACATTAGTTACAATAGGAGTAAAAATATCCATATGTGTGGTGGGGCCTATATACTGTATCTTAAATTGTTTTAAACAAATTTCACAGTTCTTTAAACATAAGGATAATTGTAAAACACAACTGAGTGACAGACAGTATATATTGCCTTGACATTCTCAATGTAAAGGTTCTTAATGTTTCTTTCTTTGTTATATTGATAGATATTAAACAAAAACAACATCAACAAAGACAGAAACAATGATAACAATCGGAAACAAAATAGTGTCATAGAAAAAAAGTACAACAATAATAACAAAAACATCCAAATGAAAATAAAACATAAAATAAAAAAAAGATTTCCACATAGTTGCCCAACTTTCTGCTCAGATACACACCTCACATTTCACGATACAATAAGTTTACATATCGGCACAAACAGTATTGTATCCCCTTACTCCCTTTACACTGAGTTAAAGTGGACATTAAATCTTATTCAAATCTGTTCATATACACTCCCAGGAAGAATATGACACTTCGATTTTAACACTGACTGTTTTACTCGCCCTAGCAGAGCTGGTTAGGCCGTTTTCATTTTATCTAGAGCGTTGGTGACTAACTGTGCTGCTGGCAACAATTGAATTACTTTTTTTTGCCGACATTTACTGACACCAGTCATATTCAGAGGGTGTTGAAAGTCGGTAAATTCATCAGTTATTCTGCGCTCTGGTACACTCAGACAAGAATGCTCTGAAATCGGAGTAGTTAGCCAGAGTGAATTTATGAACGCAAGAGATATGCTAACTGGATAACAATTGTTCAAGTTCAGCATAGCTAGCTAGCGAAGCGATTCACAATTCTTGCTAACTAACCAAATTACGCCTGCATCTCTAGCTGCAGCCACCGGCAAATTATATGAGGGGGAAAAGTCGGTCACTCACCCACTCATCTAATGATACCAAATACCATGAGCACATTTTGTTTAATCACCAACACATCAGATAATGATTTTGAAGTTTATTTATTTATCTAGGCAAGTCAGAAGAACAAACAACAAATCCTTATTTACAATGACGGCCAAACCCTAACGACACTGGGCCAGTTGTTCGCCGCCCTATGGGACTCTCAATCACGACCGGTTGTGATACAGCCTGGAATCGAACCAGGGCCTGTAGTGACGCCTCTAGCACCAAAATGCAGTGCCTTAGAACGCTGCGCCAAACTCGGGAGCTCGGGATAGGCTCACCATTTAATAATTTTAACTACCATTTATTGCATTAGCAAAAAATACAAGATAAACATTTCAAAATGGTTCTTTTTAAAGCACTTCCTGCAACGTTTTGAGTTGACATCCTCTAACATTTACCTAAATCACTTCTCATCTCAGCATATCAGACAACGCCATCCTCGAAAAAGTTTCCTTCAACATCAAACAAGGTAAACCGATCAGTTGGGCAGAAGTAAACCAGTCTACCTGTTCCGGCTACCATCTATCCTCAGCCCTCACGAACCACTCACCTACTGTCTACAACCCAGACAAGCTCAACATGCCTCTCCATCTGATCCACTATTCATCACCGAATCTGGCTCCATCACCTCGCCAATGGTTCCATTCCCATCTGAGACAAGCTATCCCTATCCCAGCTATCCTGCTGACCAATTCTCCAGACACTACTTCCACATCAGAGCTGCATCCATGGCATCTCGACACGGCATCCCAAACACTCCTTGGATGCTGGTCCCCTCAAGCCTATCATTCCTACATCCACTCTGACAACATGCTCATCTCTTAGAACCTGCATTAACTCAAGCAGTTCTCCAGTTCCTGCCTCAGTTTACAGACACCACCCACCTCACACACAGAATCCTACCTAATCAACCAAAAGAGGATTGGCTCCTCAGCTAAGCCTGCTTCCTCTTAAGGTTTTTTTCCTTCAAGGGAGTTCTTTTCCTTGCCACCGTCGCTTCTGCTTGCTCTCCTGGGGTTTAAGGTTGGGTAACGCCATGGGCATCTCATCCATATGCCTGTACTACCTCAACTATATCACCAACCATTCAGCACCTGCAGTCCAGAACAGCTCAATTCCTCGCCAGAGTCAGACTAACTTGGAGTTTTCTTTTTAGGGATTGCCATCACCACAGCAGCATAACTACCATGGCCTGACCATGTCTAGCTAAGACTCCAATCTCTAGATTCCACCCCCTGGATCCTTCATCTGCAGCCCTCTGCTTCATCTGGTCCATTCTCATCCTCATTCTCACGTCCAATTCCATATCCTCAATAAAAATTCTAAACCCATTTCAATGTCTGGTCCTTAACCTTCAATGTCTGGTCCTCGTGAAATTCCAGTTTTCACCAATGAAACCTTGTACAAGATCACTTTTTCTACTTGTCAACTGATTTTCTACTTGTCAACTGATACAGTATTGCCCGTCTCTCTGCTTGGAATTAATCAGCTTAGTGTATCAATTAAATATATGGATTATATGGTTATATACAAATCAGGTATTTCAGCAATGGTAGTGCAGGGTGACTTTCCACTTTGTCCTATTGAAGCACACCGGCAGATGGAGAATGATGTACTATTTACAGACATATGATTTAGTTTTACCTTCCAACATTGATAAACTGATACATTTGAGGTAAAAATGTAGTGTTCAGCAGTTGTCAAACTACATACGTTAACTAGGCACTACATAACTTTGGTTCAGTAGTTTTCAGATTTGAGTGGTTAGATGAAGTTAATTGTACTAACAAATTAAAAGAAAATAATAATTAAAGTGAATATCGCATTTTGAAAAGCAGATACTTATATGGAATATGTATCCAAATTAAGAGTGATTTGGTGCAGTGAACAAGTGAACGTGTACATTTAGTTACTCAGTCAACTGAATGTGCTTAGTTTTAAAACATTAGCCATTTTGAGTATCTGTTTAGACTGCTGTGCTTAGTGAAAATGCACCACACACTTGTGGAAATTGCATGAGAGTGATTGAAACAATTGTAATACAATTAAATACAATGCATTTTCTTGCTAATAAGAGTAGCTTTTCTAAAAGAAGCAGTCTAGAAGGGTTTAAAAACAATTCTCACTGGTAAGCTTAATAGAAAAAGCCCTGGATCCACTTACTTTACAATAAAAGACTGAACTTATTTCGTACTCAATGTTTTCAAAGCAGAAGACCTGCAAAATTAAATGATGGATTAACTTAATTCTTTCTGTGAGGGAACTTCTTGTTTGGACCCCCCCAAAAAATATGCTACACAGAGGTCTTCTCAGGTGCAAAAAGTTGGACCTAGACCCGGATCCAATTGGACCAGAGTGACAAGGTTTATCAGAAGTTTTTCTTCTGGTTAACGAACAGAGTTTTATATGTTGGCTAGGCCATCTATAAGTCAATAAATGCACCTTATTAGCGTAAAATGTATATGCTTTAGGCTATGCAGAGCTGTAGTTGGGTCCACCACTGGTAGTTACATACACCCGAGAAACTATACAATCAGGAATTTTGGACCTGGACCCTCTCAGGTAGTCGAGTTTGGGGGACCTGTGAAGACCTGCTACAGTAGACCTACTCCACTACAATAGTCTCAAACACTTCGTGACGAGGTTGCATAAATGGGTAGCTAGATTTAATAAAATGCTTCATAACATACAGATTAGAATGAACAATAAATTAAATATGTAAAACAGGTTATAAGTGAAGACATCCAAACACAGCAGTTTTCATTTGCCTTGATTTAGTTTAATCAAATTCACATCTCACTATAAACACCGGTAATGTACCCCCTTTCTCTACAGTCATAAATATACTTTACACTCCTTGAATGCAGCGATGCACATTTAATCAGGTTCTATGACTAAACGATGATAGCTTGAGCTGAAATTCCATAGAGCCATTTGGATAAACCATAAAACCAACTGGACCTAAAAAACATCAACCTAAGCTATAAACAAAACATGACATACAGTAGAAGATTGAAGATGGCGCAGCAGTGGATAGCTGCCGTGTTAGGGTTCCTGACCATTTCTGCTTCTGCATTTTTGGGAAAGGCCCGTAAGGAAGCATTTCACTGTTAGTCTACACCCGTTGTTTGCAAAGCATGTGACAATTGTATTTGATTATACCTGTCAAAAAGAACAGAATCTCCACAAATTCCGATTAATACAATAATTCCTCTCACACCAGCATCCCCGGTGGTTTGGCCTGTGGTCTTCATTTGGTAAGATGACACAATGACAATGTGGAAAATAAAGTGTACAGTCACCTATCTTACTGTTAATATTAATGATGTAGGGTTACCTGCTTAGGATTCGACTTAAGCAGGTAACCCTGGTGATAGAAACATGGCACCATTATTTTTGTCTGGTTATTCTATCATTTGCCAAAACTATTTCATTAAACAAAGATAATTGTCACTGTTTCTCAGGGAGTTCTTGTTGTGATTCCAATGTAAAGTAGTAAAGATTGACTAAATTCCATGAACAGAACAGGAGGATAGGAGTGTTTTCTGTCCAGCATGAGTCAGTGTAGGGTAGAACCATCAGTTTTTGTAGGGGGGAGATGACATCAGGCTCTAGCGTCAGTTCTGACTCTGTTCCATAGAGAAATGGGATTCTGTACTGTGAATGACAAAAGGTTACGTTAAGATTACAACCCTTGCGTGAAACTGGTACAGTCCAGGACTACACATAGGCTTCAGACCGTTTATTCATACTTTCTGACCAGCACACTCTTTCTATTTTCACATTGCTTTGCTTAAAGGGAATTGAGAGAAAGTTGGTTCCTGTTCTTTTTCTATAATGTTCTACATCAAATAGACAGATTCCACCTAATTAGACAAAATCCTCCTTTCACACACAGTAAATGTTTTTTTTAATCCCCATACACTGCCCTGAAAATGACCTATTCTAAAAGCAGTACCATTGTCATTTTCAGGCCAAGCACAACAACTACGGGATAACTTCAAGGTCACTTTCAGAAAGCACCCGTCCAGGGCTATGGAACACCCCTACCAACACACAGAACAGATGAGCAACACACAGAACAGATTGCCACACACACACGTAGAGCACAAAGACCAATTCAGCTTTTCAAAAAGTCTGAAACAACTAATTTGTGGCAATTTTTCACAGTATTGTGTGGGCTATTGTGTGGGCCCAAACAAGGATTGTATGCACTAGGGGTGGGCATACACTTCATATAGCACAGTGGTCTGCTGCCATCTTGAGGATATTTGACATAACACATTTTATGAGGACAAAGGCATTTTAAGGCCCTGTGTTTTGGTTAATCATGTCACATGACCTGGATTTTAATCTTTATTATAATAAGCCTTTTCCAGAAAAAAGAATTAGACGTAAAATAAAGCAATTCTCTGAGGATGGTTTTGGACCATCCGACAAAAATTAAAGGGGACGTTTGATGACAAAAGGTTAAAATCCAGGTCAAGTAACATGACTAACCAAAAAAACAGGAACTATTGTCGCATCATAAGGCATAATGAACAAAAGCCTTACAATCCAACCTCCATAATCCTATTGTTGCACAAATCTGCTACTTACACATCCCTGTTCCGCATGTGGTTGTTGTCCTCCAGTATAGGTGGAATGCTCTCTTCATCCTCAGGTAACTGAGGGCAGAAATCAACATTTGATTCGAACTTCCAAAAGCATGTAAAAAAAGAGGTAAATAGTTTCCACTGCTATATCCTTCCTTAGCTTCTACAAACCAAAGACCATTTAGTCATAATAAGCAAACCTCCTCAGACTGGAAACAAGCTAATAGCTAAATATTGGTATTAACCATTCCATGAAGGACGTGACAGTATTAGGGAAACAGTTTAGGGGAAATATATATATATATATATACTGCCCTTTAACAATGACACATTGTTTTGATTCAAATTCTCAACAAAAAAAAATGCTCAGAAATCACCTTCAGAAAGATCGGTCGAAAATGACTTCAGTCTTCATGCTATGAATGCATTTGGACTTTAATGGTTTAGGACAGTATCTCACCTCCCAGTAGAGTTCATCGTCAAAGCAGTTGTCATCAGGAGCATCCCCCCAGATAGGCATCCTCAGGATACAGCCTAGGGACAAACACCATCCTCACCACGGAGTACACACAGCAGTTATTCAAATACACCACCCCAGCCGCACAATACTACATGAACTAGTCAGCTACCTCAAAACCTGTCCTCACTAAAACACTCATGAATGTGTCACATGTTGTCTCCCTTATATTTACCCCAAAATGGAGACCATACTTTTTGGTATGAATGTAACATTTATTTTGAGTGGGCAGTGACCTTTCTTTATTTAATATACTTTGTGAGCCTTATTCAAATGTTGCATGATTTCTATCCTTTGCTGTGTTTCTCCTTCCTTTTGTGTTTCCTAATTGATTTATTGTAGACTCCCCTTGGAGACAGGAGTTGGGCCTGATTGACTTAATGAGCTACCACACAACTGAAAAAGGAGAGAGATGGCCATCACTGCTGCTGCCTCCGCCACCACCACTGAAACCCGGAGGGGGACCAGCGTCGACAATGCTCACTACCACGCAGATAACGAACGGTAGACCCCTAAATGTGTGGGTGAGGTGGAATACTTCTGTTCAGAATGGATGTTTCCTCTCTATATCTGTGCTGCCAGCACTGTTCTGTGGGCTGGGTGCCGCGAGCAGATGATGACCGAAGGGTGGTGGGAGCAGCCAATCTTGAGGACATCCAGCAGTATGTACTGCATCTCTGGGACTGAGCGTGTGAACCAGATTTTTGTACATTTAAAAATCTTTGACCTTGCAGTATATTAGCCTTGTTTGTGTGGTGGCCTGGGATCTCAGAACCTGTTTTGATCAGCGCACACAATCTAATCTAGAGACGGTTACATTGTGTCCAACTCACCAACAATGATTCCTCCTCCAACTCCAAAGCAGAGGGCAACACAGAGCCCTGCTGCCTGGTGTCCTCCCTGCCGGCTCGGCACCATGTCTTTCCATTTCCCCGTGAAGTCAAACGTGTTTATCAACCTATTAAAAAAAACATTTACTACATCTAAGGTGGGGGAAAAAACTATTGGAAGCAGACAAACTAAGCAGACTTCCTTGTTGCAGCATTGGATGTGCATAATGATATGACATAACTCACCCCGCCTTGCCATAGACCCCTTCACTGGCGGCTGCTGCAGTGACGGCGCCCACAATGCCCCCTATGACCCCAGGCATGGCGTGGAGGTTGTGGATGCCACACGTGTCCTGGATCTTCAGATACTTCTCCATGAACGGCTGAGGGAACAGACACATACATGCCCACTAATCAAATAGGAGTACCCCAGTCAGTAGTCACTACTATACTAGCCTCTAACTAGCAATTACACTTCTTCACTGCATTCGGTAGGCACATTTCGTGGAAAGTTGCAAATAAATCTGATGAACAAAGCTGATGTGACTCCATATTCTACATTACCGTGATATAGATGTAGCCCAGGGTGGAGATGATGCCACAGCAGAACCCTATGATCAGAGACCCATAAGGCATTAGCATGAACTCTGCTGCCGTACCCACGGCAACACCCCCTGCCAGCGTGGAGTTCTGGATGTGAACCTGGAACACAGGAACAGAACGGTTGGCCAATAGTTTGAATGGAGATGTATGATAAAAAGGAAACGGGTATGGCCATTACTCCAATGACCATAGGAGTTGGCAAGACAGCCCAAACAGATCTGGAACCAGGACAATGTATGTAAGGCACACCATATGACCAATTACCATGTCCAGCTTGCCAGTCTTCTGGGAGAGACTGGAGATGGCTACGGTGGTGAGGACAGTGGAGGCCAGGGCCAGGTAGGTGTTGATGGCCGCTCGATGTTGCCCATCCCCGTGGTCCGTGATGGCTGAGTTAAAACTAGGCCAGAACATCCACAGGAACAGGGTTCCTACGGGACAGGGGTGGATCCATGGTAGTACAGTTGCATATATACCAGTATGGAAAATGTGCAAAGTGTCAACTATTGTGAATCCGACTCACCGATCATGGCAAAGACGTCTGAGTGGTAGACAGAGCCATTCAGACGCTTGCTCTGGTCCAGGTTGGGCCGGTACAGCATCCACGAGATGGACAGACCATAATAAGCCCCGAATGTGTGGATCACCATGGAGCCGCCAGCATCCCTGGCCTGTAAGGGAGAATGATATACAGTAAACCAGCCACCTTATTCGTATATGTGGATATCAACATCTATTCCACAAAACCCTATTGTAACAGTAAATGTATTCAGAAAATCAATCAAGCACAGGCCTTGATACAGCATCACTGTGGGCCATTTGTGAGAACCATGTATGCAGGACTTAATATTAAAGCCTTCATTTACTAAAGACTTACATGTATGAGGTTGAGGATGATATACTCATCCACAGCATACAGAGTGATTCCAAACAGTGTCATCACCATCAGCTGGACTGGGCTCAACTTGCCTAGCACCGCCCCATACGCTATTAGGCAGCTGGCTACACAGAAATCTGCATTGATCAGACTGAGAAGGAAGGAACCAGAGCAGGATTACAATGTATAGTGGGTCGGTGTCAGCCTGGTACCATATCCTTTTTTGCTGACTTGCCAACTCATTTGGTCATTGTAACACAGCAAAAACAGATCTGGGACCAGGCTAGGTTAGTACAGTGCATTCCGAAAGTATTCAGACCCCTTGACATTTTGTTACGTTACAACTTTATTCTAAAAATGTATTTTTCCTCAATCTACACACAATACAATATAATGTATTATTTTCTACATTGTAGAACAATATTGAAGACAGCAAACATATGAAATAACACATGGAATAATGTAGTAACCAAAAAAGTGTTAAGCAAATCAAAATATATTTTATATTTGCAATTATTCAAAGTAGCCAACCTTTGCCTTGACGACAGCTTTACACACTTTTGGGAATGTTAATGTTGTATAGTTTTGGAAAGGTCTGGAACTTACCTTTCTGGTATTTAAAAAAAAAAAATTGCTGAGGTGTACTCACGTATGACAAATCTAATATTTTTTTCCTATTCAACATAAGTGGGGCAATAGGGCTTGAAATGACTGAACTGCTTTCTAAATATAGTAACAATAATAAACATAAACAACTTACTATAAGATTTCACATTTCTTATAACTGTACAATAAATATGATCATACTTCCAAGGTGCTTGAGTACAGAGCCAAAACAACAAAAAATGTGTCACTGTCCCAATATTTTTGGAGCTTACTGTGACTCTGTACACCTCACAACACAGAGTGCACCTTTCCTGCAGTCAAATTACCTAGTGGTCTCATTGGTGGAATGTTAGATTTCTCTTAATTCCATAATTAATACTCTTTTATTTTTCTTTATGCCGAAAATAGAGTGTTTCTATGTCAAACAGTTTTGTTATATTTCAGTCTTATGTGATGTATATAAAGTGTAATATTGGCATGCAAACTCAAAATTGAATACATTTAAACTCAATATCTGACATGGTGCAGGTGTCTTCTTTTTTTTAAAGCCGATAACCATGTGTGTGAGGTGAATACTTCAATTTCAAAGTAGATTTGTTAAAGACTACCAAGAAACATTGTGTGACCCATATTTAGCCCACTGCTGTAAAAGGTTTTAAGGGCTCGATTCAATCCGTAGCACTGAAGTTTGGCTTTACAGCATGATAAAAATTTAAAGGCAATGCATTCGCGCAAACTGCATTAACGCTAAATGCTTTATATGTAGGCTCAATTGTAAATTACCTTTAAATTTCAACTCTTCAGCACTGCGGATTGAATAGAACCCTTAATTTGCATCTTACTTTATAACAATTTGTTCTGCTAGGATACGAAACGGCTCTTATGGCTTTAGCGTTATGGCATTAGCGTTATGGCATTAGCGTTAAGGCATTAGCGTTATGGCATTAGCGTTATGGCATTAGCGTGGGAATTATAATGGCATTAGAGTGCTCAGTGAAAAGGGCACCCTACCTCCCGAAACCACAGTTGACTTAAAATTCTTACATTCATAGTTCATTGTCTAATGTTCCTGTAATCAAATTTCAACAGCATAGGCCTTTATTTTCTGTCAAATCACACTCATCCCTGCAAGTTTACAGCCTACTGCTCAAAGAGAGGGCAAAGAGGGGCGGGCTATCAGCTGATCATAGCGGATGTAGATTATGTAAATCAGCTAGTTAGTTAGACAGCTAGTTAGCTATGCTGTTGAAACAATCTAACTGGTCTTTAACCGTGATTGTTTTTTGTTCTGCTTCCCTATTCCTAACCGTGAGAAGACACATGCAACTCAAAAGGTATCCCCTACTACACTACCTTTCGGCGCCTGTGGCTTCTGTCTGCAGGACAAGTGCAGTCGGGGTGGACTCGAAGTACAGATCAGGGTTGGGTTATAAAAAAATATCAGAAACTTTGAACATCCCACAGAGCACCATTAAATCCATTATTAAAAAACAGAAAGAATATGGCACCACAACAAACCTGCTAAGAGAGTGCCGCCCATCAAAACTCACGGACCAGGCATGGAGGGCATTAATCAGAGAGGCAACAAAGAGACCAAAGATAACCCTGAAGGAGCTGCAAAGCTCCACAGCGGAGGTTGGAGTATCTGTCCACAGAACCACTTTAAGCCATACACTCCACAGAGCTGGGCTTTGCGGAAGAGTGTTCAGAAAAAAAGCCGTTGCTTAAAGAAAAAAATAAGCAAACATGTTTGGTGTTCGCCAAAAAGCATATGGGAGACTCCCCAAACATATGGATGAAGGTATTCTGGTCAGATGAGACTAAAATTGAGCTTTTTGGCCATCAAGGAAAATTCTATGTCTGGCGCAAACCCAACACCTCTCATCACCCTGAGAATACCATCCCCACAGTGAAGCATGGTGGTGGCAGCATCATGCTGGGGGGGAGGTTTTTCATGGGCAGGGACTGGGAAACTGGTCAGAATTGAAGGAATGATGGATGGCGCTAAATACAGGGTAATTCTTGAGGGAAACCTGTTTCAGTCTTCCAGAGATTTGAGACTGGGACGGAGGTTCACCTCCTAACAGGACAATGACCCTAAGCTTACTGCTAAAGGGGAAACATTTAAATGTCTTGGAATGGCCTAGTCAAATCCCAGACCTCAATCCAATTGAGAATATGTCGCATGACTTAAAGATTGCTGTACACCAGTGGAACCCATCCAACTTGAAGGAGCAGGAGCAGTTTTACCTTGAAGAATGGGAAAAAATCCCAGTGGCTAGATGTGCCAAGATTATAGAGACATACCCCAAGTGACTTGCAGCGGTAATTGCTGCAAAAGGTGGCTCTACAAAGTATTGACTTTGTGGGGGTTAATAGTTATGCACGCTCAAGTTTTCTGTTTTTTTGTCTTATTTCTTGTTTGTTTCACAAGAAAAAATATTTGCATCTTCAAAGTGGTAGGCATGTTGTGTAAATCAAATGATTCAAACCCCCCAAAAAACGAATTTAATTCCAGGTAGTAAGGCAACAAAATAGAAAAAATGCTAAGGGGGTGAATACTTTCGCAAGTCACTCTACCCTCAGCTGATCCCTTCCAGGAGATCAGTGCATTGCACCTAACATATTTTCTTCTCCTCCCAGCTACAAGATACGTGTTGTCACTATTGATATTGTCCTGCGCTGTGCTGTCCAAAATAGAAAAATCAGAAAAACAGTTGTCAAAACATTTTCATTTACGAAAGGAAATAACTGAAATAATCAAACAATATCTCTGATTATGCTTTTCTGTAGGATGGAGTTCCTTTGGCTGATCCTGACACTCTGCGCCCTTGTCAAAACCAACCCAGCAGATGTAATCACGAGCGGACCCCGTACGGGAATCGTTCACCACGATGATCCAGGACTCCTTATAACTAACTGCAGAGTATACACACAGAGGGTGTATGTCCGCCTAGACGCAAAGAACATGTACCGCCAACATATTTCACCTGCGGCTTATTTGAGTTGGCCCGGGCAGTTAAGCATGCCCAGCTAGACACTGCCCATATGTTGGCCCAACTCCAAAAGTTCACAGTCACCCAGTCAGAACTAGCAGAGCCCAGGCGAGAAAAAACTATTAGTCTGGGCGCTACTCTCGATAGGTGCAGCCGTAGGGTCACTATTTGCCCTAGGTACCACTAAAGTCAACGCAGTCAGTCTAGCCACAGTCAAGCGAAATGTTAGGGAGATTACTGAAGAGATGCCACTTACCCAGCAACAGATGAAAGCACAGGCACTCAAGTTGCAACATGTGGGAAAGTCTCTCCATGACACTATTCTGGTGGTAAACACACATGCTATTCTCCTGAACAAAACCCTCCAATATTTAGGAAAGCTAGTAGAGGTCAGGAACCATGACTTTGCCCATGTCCAATTGGTTCGATTGTTATTGGAGGATTTTCTCTGTGAAGTTTAGCAGTTCTACGGACCACTTGGCCATGAATAGAATCCCCTCATATCTAGTGCCCCTCTCAATGGTGTACGACATATTGACCTCAGCTACTACAACCATGGTAAGGCTGTTAGTCACATTATAGTCTGGGGATGTGATCGTAATGAAGTGGGATTTTTACTGACGCTGCCGGTTGTTGAATTGGAGAATATCTATAGATTGAAAACGATTCTAAATGTAGGATTTTGCCATGACAGAACCCACTTGAAAATTGCCACACCCCCAGACATAGCTTATCAGGAAAACAATACAGATTTCTATCTCACCCCTAAGCTGTTAATGTGTACTCTAACCAAAGACGTCCACTACCTCAGTCCAAGCAAACCGTTCGTCAGGGATAACACTGAGCATCTTTGTGGTCTTAAGCCTATCATCAGCAAAGAACGCTGTAGAGCCAAAATAACCAAACAATGGATGGGGCCACCAACACACAAGTGGAGGTGGTACGGAATCGATGGTTGGTTAACACACCGTTCGCGTCCACCACTATGACTTACGAACGCCATGACTCAACCACCCAATTGAACCTCCCCAACCAGACTGTACCAGAGGGGGCGATTACCCACATAGACAACCTCTCTCTATACCAACTTTCCGACATCAGGATAGACACAGATATTGAAATGCCTGACGCTTCTGCTAAGTGTTCCCTTGAGTTACCACAAGCCATTCAAAACCAAATCCAGTATGAGGGACCAATGACTGTTGATCTTAGCGTACGGGATGAGGCACTTTTAGTTGACCCGACTGACTACAGACCAAAAGATTGGTCTGTCACCCTCTCTTGGACGGTGCCGAACAGTATCCTGACTGTTACGATGATCCTTGGTCTTATTTCCCTTGGCGTGTGCACCTACTATGTACACAGGCACACATGTGCAATGGAAGACCTAATGAGATCTTATACTAGGATCACCCGTGGGACGGAAGCAATCCCGATTTGCGGAAAGTTGGCATAGATCCATCATCCCCAGCCTCCTCTCCCGATATTGCTAGGTCAGCCCTGTAATGTCCCCAATGTAAGTTTTTTCATTCAGGGTGCCATTTTTCCAAATGCCTTAATGCCTTAACTACCCACCTTCAAGTAGGATCGCCCTAGATATGGCATTAGAGTCAATGCCATGATAGACCTTGGACATATTTTGAACATAGACCATATTAGGTGATTAAGGTATGATAGCTATATTTTCTATATCTCTTGTTTATGTTTTTATTCATTTGATTGAATTTCCTTTGAAGTGATAGAGCCATAAACAAGTTCCCCATACAACCACCAGTTAAAGCCACAACGCCGCTCATTTGGAGAAGAAAAGTAATGATGTATTGCCTGAGTGTTTTGCGTTATTAACGTCTGCCCAAGTTACTGCCTAGATCCACTAGCAGGGACAACTGGACAACGGGCCGGAACACAGAGCCACTGCTGGACCTCCCATATCCATTCTAGTGGTGATCTGCAGCGTGCAGAAATCCTACCAGGGTAAACCACCGGGGGGGATTGCTACGATGATCCACAAACTAGGACATCCGATGGTCATTCTTATGGTGGATTGCAACATGCAGAATCCTTCTAAGTTTAACCCACCAGAGGGGGACTGTCATGACTGGCCTGTTCAGGTCAGGTTACAATGGACCACACTCCTACAGATTATATATCTCACACCCACCAGAGGAGGAGAGGTATGGAGGTGGGGGGGGTTTTATGACACCTCACGCCCATTGTAAATCTTAAGGCAGCAGACAAAATCCCTTTGTCCTCTCACTGTGGAGGAATGGAATGTGTGATGTGCCTATGGAGAACCTACCTCAGAACAGTAACGTGCAATAGATGGACGTTGGGACAATATGTTTCGTCAGCCAAAATGGTGGTGATGACGATAGATGGAATATTAAAATGAATGTTGTTTTTGTTATGTAATCAAAAGTTAAATGACGACGTTATAATGAAAACATTGTAACTTGAAAACTTTTCACAATATGTACCTGATGTTTGCATACTGTACGTTCGTGTTTTTAAGGTAAAATGTTTTTGTTGCACTGTATGTGTGTTTATAGTTTTGTTTAATGTTGTGTTAGTGTATGTAAGTTGTTCTGTCTGAAACGTTGTTCCCAATGCTGCTATTCCATCAGGTCTCTCTTGGAAAAGAGGTGTTATCTCAATGAGAAAATCCTGTATAAATAAAGGTCAAAAATATATATATATTTTTTTTTAAATATGCTCTTTCTGGCACTCACACTCACATGATCCTTTTCCATGAACATATGTTATTCAATGGATTGATTTCACTGACGTAGGTCTAAGTTCTGAATGACTGACTCATTCACATATGACTCATTCATGCTAAAGTTATACATACTACAGTCAGTGAATGGTCAGCCAGAAGAGCTCTATACATTGATGTTGAATGGGGTGAGTTTGTTAAAAAAAAATGATATCAATCCATACAATATTGTATGGATTTATACAATTCATTGCGCTGAAAAAAGGGATGCTTTAACTAGTTCTATATAATTATTTTTAAACCCACATCACTTTCACCTATCAAATCCAATACTAGTATTCACTGATCTCAATAGACCAAGAAAACTAATTTAACACTGTTAGACCAAAGCCGTCAAACTTTAACCTCTCCATGCTGATCTTGATCTTTCCGTCCATGGGGTCCAGAGATTGGAACCAGCCCTGCATCAGCAGCGCCCACTGAAGGCCGAAGGCAGCGATGAGGAAGTTGAAGCCCACGGCGCTAAAGCTGTAGCGCTTCAGGAAGGTCATG